>NW_025226518.1:0-6257 GCF_018294505.1 Triticum aestivum | reverse complement strand
CATGTCATATTTTAATGAATGTTCACAATCATAAAAGATGTCCAAGATAGTATATTTATATGTGAAAACATCTCTTTCTTTATTACTTCCTATTAATTGCAACGATGACCAAAATTATGTTTGTTAACTCTCAATAACTTTTATTCATCATACTCTTTATATGTGAAGTCATTACTCTCCATAAGATCAATATGATCTTTTTATTTCTTTTTATTCTTTCTTTTATTCCCTCAAGATCATAGCAAGATAGCAAAGCCCTCAACTAAAAACTAATCTTTATTATATATGACTCATGGACTCGATTACATAGATAGAGATCAAAACAAAACTCAAAGCTAGATCATACTAAAACTTTATTTTACTAGATCAAGATATAACTAAAAAGGATCGAACTAAGAAGAATCGTAAAGATAGGAGTGTGATGGTGATACGATACCGGGGCACCTCCCCCAAGCTATGCAGTTGCCAAGGGGAGTGCCCATACCCATGTGTTTATGTCTCTTTCTTCGGGGGTGGTGATGTGATATTCTTGGCAATGATGCCCTTCAGGATATGATTCTCGTCCTCGAGCTTATTAACTTGCTGCTTGAGATCATTATTTCCTTACGGAGTTTATCTGTGATGATTAAAGCCCCCTTCACCCATGGTGTCGACGTTCTGGGAACGGGGGTCCCCAGACTTGCCTGCCTGCGGCCTGCAGCGTGGCTCAGTAGTGGCCCAGTATGGCCCGTCTTCATCAACCCAAGCTCAAGACCCTCGCGAGGGGCCAAGCCTCGCGGGGTCGACGATGCAAGGCCTCCTTAGGGGCGGCCTCACCATGCAGGCACGCGAGGAGGCGGAGAGATCAAGGCAAGGGGTACCTTGTGAGGTGCTCATGACGCAAGCCATGACGATCAGAACTAGGCGGGCGCCAACCTGCGCAGTGTCCTCGTTTCCTTTTTGGTGCAAAGGGGTCAAGCGCAGGCGTGGAGTACCGAGGCATCAGGCAAAGTTTTCCATATCGGTGCAACAAGACCAAGACGAGCAGAGCGGCAGGACAAAGGTCACCATGGAGCCCAAGACGGCATCATGGCCAGTGCCTTTGGCAGTCGAAGACCACCTTTAGTCAGGATAGCTTGTACTAGTTGTCCCCTTTCAAAGTGGCCGTTGTTGGCTCCCTTCCCGCTCAATATTTGGGAAGAGGACCAGGGCCTCTATAAATAGAGATAGCCACCACGGTAGGAGGGGATCGAACCCTAACGAAGCAGAACACCCACCACCACAAGAACAGCTCTCCTCACGAGGCTGTTCTTCCTCTGTACTATTCATAATCAGCCCAAGAGGCAATCCACCACACCACACACTGGATTAGGGTATTACACCACAACGGGGGCCCGAACCAGTATAAACTCGTGTCTCTTGTGTTGTTCATCGTGCTAGCTTAGAATCGCGGCGAGGTTGTGGGAATGTTTCGGTACGGAGAAGATCTTCGTGCACACCCCAGAGTTCGAACCTTAAGGGTTTTGCCAGAACCCGATATCCGACATGTGGCGCGCCAGGTAGGGGTGCACCGAAATCTTTTCTGTGCTAATCCGCGTCCCATCGCTTCGTCGCAGCCATGGCAGATGCTCGCCGAGCGCCGGGCTGCTCTCGCCGCCCGCGTTGCCCAGACGGCTCCAGTCGGTGGGCCTCCTCGTCGATCTCCGTCGCCTGCCGCCAACGCCGCCACTGGCCTGGCAGGGAACAAGCAGCAAGCATCTTCGCTGCACCCCTCGGTGCGGCAGGAAGGCCGCACCGCCACTCCGTCGCTGACCCCAGCTGGTTCGTCGTCTCACGCTCGTCGCGCCCCCACGGACGTGCAGGCTGCGTTGCTCCTGGCACGTGAGCTCCTGCACTACCGCCCCGTCGACGACCTCTACGAAGAATGGCTCGCTCACATCACCGAGCTCGTTAGTGCCGCAGGGGGCTCTCCTACACCGCCTCTTTCGCTGCCTCACCCTCCATCATGCATGGGCGACGCGGATCAGGGAGCGCCTCCGTCACCTCCTTCTCAAGAAGGTGCCCTGGCTCCAAGGCGCGCGGCCCCTGGACGTGACCCACCGCGTTTGGTGCCCGCGCGGCAAGAAAGAAGCTCCCAAGAAATCCCTCGGCCTCAAGAAGGCATTCACGTGCTCCCTGCACCAGCATGGCAAGATCGCATCCCTACACAAGCACGCCAAGACCCCGCGTTGCCCCTGGCAGCGGCATGCGAGAACCATCAAGAGCAAGCCCCGCGTCAGCAAAAGGCTCCGGTGGCCATAGCAGGCTGTCGTTCCTTCACCACCGAGCTACGCAGCGTCGCCTGGCCCGGCAAGTTCAAGCCGGATCTGCCTCCTCGTTACAACGGTACTGCCGACCCCGCGGAGTTCCTCTAGCTGTACGAACTGGGCATCGACGCAGCCAACAGAGACGAAAAGGTCATGACGAACTGATTTCCCATGGCACTCAAGGATGGTGCCCGCACCTGGCTCCTGAACCTGCCTCCCGGCTCGATCTCCTCTTGGGACGAGATGTGTAGCCGTTTCATCGCCCACTTCCAGGGCACTCGCGACCGCCCTCGGACCGTGGGTGACCTGCACCGCATCAAGCAGCAGCCTGGAGAGACCCTACAGAAGTACATCACATGGTTCAACAGTGCTCGCCTCAAGATTCCCGAGGTGACTGAGGAGGCCATCATCTCAGCATTCTCTGATGGCGTCCGCGGTGTCAAGATGAAGGAGCAGCTCGCCATCCACAAGGATTTGTCCACATCTCTGGAGCTGTTCAACCTGGCAACCAAGTGCGCATGAGCTGAGGGAGGACGCCTCTCCCTCCTCGAGCTTCCAGCTGCTGACCCAGAAGAGAAGAAGGCCATGGCCAAGGACGTGAAGCGCAAAGGAGCAGTCGTACTCGCAGCAGAACCAGACATGAAGCACGGCAGGGACCAGCCGGAGTCGTCCAAGGGCAACCGATTCTGCGCCTACCACAACCTCTACACCCACAACACCAACGAATGCCAGGAGCTCAGGGCAGTTCGAGAAGGACGCATTGGTCGATGCCCCGAGCGCAATGACCAGGGCTATGGCCGAGGAGGAGGAAGAGGTGGAGGACGATGGGACGACCGAGGTCCTCGCCAGGAGTGGCATGATCGACCTCACGAGGATCGCTGGCAGGACCAGCCTTGCGAGGGAGCCTGGAGGGATCAGCCTCGCGAGGATCGCCCGCAGGGCAACGCGGGCCTTCCTCCTTTGCTGCCACCGCCAAGAAGGAATGATGACCACCACTAGGATGAGGGGGCTGGGGGCTTCCAGGAGCCGCGTGCTATCGCTTGTATCTTGGGCGGTGCTCATGCCCCAGCCTCTCAGCGCATCTTCAAGCAGTTTGCTCGCGAGGTGAATGCATTCCTCCCCAAGCTCGAGGACACGCGCCCTCTCAGGTGGTCCAAGTGCGCCATCACTTCCAGCTCAGCAGATCAACTCAAGTGTGCGACTACAGCTGGCATCCTCCCAATGCTTTGTTCCCTAGTCATCAGCAACGTGCAAGTTACCAGGACCCTCATCGATGGCGGCGCAGGGCTCAACGTTCTGTCCGTCGAGATGTTCAACAACCTTCAAGTGCCATATGATCAACTTCATCCTAGCAAGACTTTCTCAGGAGTTACTGACAGCTCCACCACCCCGATAGGGCAGGTCCGCCTCCCTGTCACTTTTGGGCAGCGCAACAACTACCACACCGAGATCATCGACTTCGACATCGCCCACATTCACCTGCCATACAATGCCATCCTCGGGTATCCAGCCCTGGCCAAGTTCATGGCAGTGACCCACCATGGCTACAATGTCCTCAAGATGCCAGGAAGTGGTGGAATCATCACAGTCCCCTGCGAAGAGAAGGATGCGGTGTGCTCCCTCGAGTGCGCCTTCCAAGCTGCATCGATCGAGGACCCGGACAGCAAGGGCGAGAAACCACCTGAGGCAACCCCCAAGAAAAAGAAGACATCGCCCAGCTCAAGGCCTCAGGAGGCTGGCATCTCAGGAGGTGTCGCATCAGGATCTGCGCCTGTGCAAGGGGCGCCTCCCTCCATCGCATAGGAAGGCGTGCCCGGCGCCCTCCTCGGGCAGGGCTCGGGGGCTCTCTTCTGGAGGGCCTTAGACTTTGCCAAGATTATGAGGGAGGCGCTCGGGCACCACTTGGAGGTGTGCTTCGCGGCACATTTCCCTCAAGAAGTCATGGGGCAAGGAAGGCCCAACCCTCAGGAGTTCATCACCAAGACCACTTAGGAGCTGCAGGAATCAAGAGTCATACGCGGCGATTGCCGCCTGCCCGGCGTAGCTCCCCATCTAGGCGAGGATGGCGGGCTGCGAGTCTGCATCAACTTCCCAGGGCTCAACCAAGCCGCGTCTCAGGAGCGCCTCTGGCCTTCGCACATGGGGCGTTGCGAGGGCCCGCCGCACAGCTACGTTCGCATGCCTTTCGGCCTGCCAAACGTGGCTGCTACTCACCAGCACCATCTGCGGAGCATTCTGGCAGCTCAGGAGGCCAGGTACCACGCGGTCCTGGTGGAGATGGAGATGGTCCTCGAAGAACCGCCTGGACCCCCAGAGCCTCCCAAGACTCAGGGCTCCGGTGGCTCGTGAGGGTCGACCTCTTCGCCGCGCATCTTCAGCTACTCCAACACCCCCCCCCCTCTACAATGGTACCAGGTGACATCTTTCGAGTCCATTTCAGCTGGGAGTGCCCTCAGGGCTGCATCACTCCCAGGTCGCGTGGGTCTGTCCCTGCGACATGTATCCCTTTTGCTTATGTCTTTAGTTTACCTTATTGGGGGCGCCCCTCGGGCTACATCATCCCCAAGCCGCTCGGACCTGACCTAGTGGCATGTATCCATCCTGCTTTTATCTTAGTTGATTTGCCCTCCATGCCTAACCTGCCTGTGATGATCGCCTGCTCGATTGACACCTACTTTTCGAGCCGCTCGCACTGGCACGGCGCTTGCACATGGGTCCGTCCTTGCAGCGTTGACAAATCTGAGTGGCTGAGCTTTGACACACGGCAGCCCCGCAAGCGTCACCTCACCGGGCCCTTAGTGCCCTCACCACTCTCTTGGAGCAACCAATGGTCGGCCAGCAATCATAATGGCAACCCGTGCTTTTCTCGTGTTGGTTTACAGGAACTTCCTAAGGCCTAAAGCGGGAGGCACCGAGAGCTCTCTCTCTTTATTTCCCGCACAATCCGCTTGCACGTTAAAAGTGGGGCTCCTGAGCATCGCGACTCAGGAGCTCTTACTGGCTCTCCAGCCCTCACCCCCTGGCCTTGTCCACGGCATCACGACCTAGCATACCAGCAGCGGCTGAGCTCGCTCGAGGGCCGGGATATGAGTATGTAGAGCACTAAGGAGAGTGTGGGGAAGAGAGGGGAAGCTCGCGAGGGCCTAACCCAGCTACACCCCAGCTGTCGACGTACAAGTCTGGCGCAACGCGAAGGAACGACTCCATGCTTCCAAGATAAGTTTCGTGCCTGGAACAACTAATTCATGCGACATAGAATCTCCACCTAATGCCGCTCTGTGATGGCAACGTTGCCTTCCTTTCTCATCTTTCGACGGCTACTTGTGCACTAAAGGGGACCTCCTGAGCATCGCGCCTCAGGGGCTCTTACTGGACCTCAGGAGGCTCACCTCCTGGCCTTGACCACGGCATCGCGACCTGGCATACCAGCGATGGCTGAAGCTTGCCTGGGGACCGAGACCTGTCAGCGTAGAGCACTAAGTCGTCGCGAGGTTAGAAAGGGGGAACCAAGCCGGGATAGGAAGATAATTCGCACCACTTCATAATAAGGATAATATCAACAAAAGACATCGCGGACCCTTTACAAGCCCCCACGGGGTGTTTTCTTGATTCCTCACAGGGAACAAAAGGCCCGAACCCTAAGGAGCCCTAACTACACGCGCCTCCATGGCCGACGCCATCATCAACAGTGGGCCACGGGAGGCCGGCACCAACCCCATCCAGATCAGCTGCGCCGGCGGCCTGATGCAGCCGCCTTGCTCCGAGCACGACACGAGCTCGGGGGCACGTAGCTGTCGTCGCTCGTCTCTGGAGTCACAAAGAGCTCGGGAGAGTCACTTGACTCCCAAGCATCGCTGGCGGTGCTGGAGGAGCCAGTGGGGAAGCGAGCGGCAAGCCTAGCCCTTGCCACATCGATGTCCTGGCTGCCTCCTCTGGGGCAGCACTCCAGTCGGCAGCCATCTGCGTCGCAGA
>NW_025226517.1:17071-24446 GCF_018294505.1 Triticum aestivum | reverse complement strand
GTTTCCATCGCCTGTTCCGTCCAAGCCCTCCCGATGAACACAATGATGCATTCCGTTCCGACCCAGCCGGTTGGCTCCTACGCGTTCCGTTGCTTCCTGATGAACACGACGCATTCCGTTGCCTCCCCATGAACACGACGACAACGTTGTTTATCTGTTCCGACACAGCCATGTACAGGAGCCATGGATGTACATATGCGCGAGTAGGCGTTCGAGACCCCGCCTGTATGTACGTACGTGGCCGTATTTTCTTTCTTGCACCCTCGCCGTTGTACGTACGTGTACATGCTACGTGCGCGCCTCTACTACGACACATGTGCGCGTCTACTACGACACGTGCACGCCTCTACATTGACCAGTATATATGTACGTACACGTTCACGACCAGAATGACAACGCTACGTACGCTTCGACCAGGTGGGTCCCGACTGTCAGGCACTTCCTTGCTTGCGAAAATGTAGCTGGTGGGTCCCAGCAGTCAGGGGGCAAATCGTTTTTTTTTCAGACGCACTTCCTTTGCGTGCGAAGATGTAGCTGGTGAGTCCCAGCAGTCAGGGGGGCGAATCATTTTTTCTTTGCCTGGACCCACTTCCTTGTGTGCGAAGATGTAGCTGGTGGGTCCTACCAGTCAGGGGGAAATTTTTTTTTTCGTGAAATACAGTGGCCCGTCCGATGGGTCCCAACTGTCAGGTGGAGGAATCATTATTTTCCGCGTAATAAGGAGGCACTTCCTTGCTGCGGCCGTGGACCCAGCTGTCAGCCTCTCCACATACAGTCCACGTCCGATGGAAGTCGTTCCTTGACCACGTTGACCACGCCGCGCCGAGATCACCATGGCGGTGGACGACGGCAAGGCCTAGGAAGGGGACGACACAAAGCCGGGGAAGACGCGGCAGTAGAAGCCCGCGCAGAGAGGAGTATGAGGGTTCACTGGTTCGGCTGCGGTGTGAGGCTGCCGTCACCATAGGGCCTGGGCAACGGTCGGAATAGTAGGGAGCGATGAGGCCTCCGCGGCATCACAGCCGTCCATGGGAGGCAGGAGCATGTGGCACGACCGCACTGCTTTGCGCGGCTGGAGCAAGAAGACCAGAGGTTGAAAAAGCAATACAGCCGTTGGATGGACATCGTACGGTCACTGGAGCTAGAATCGTTCATATTTACTAAGTTGATAAAGCCCTCCATCCCTGTCAACTTAGTTGGCCCACAAGTCATCCTCCCACTATGGTGGGTCCCAGCTAGCAGGGGGGTATTCATTTTTTTGTGCGTAATAAGGAGGCACTTCCTTGCGTGCAAAGATATAGCTCGTGGGTCCGACATGTTAGCGGGGGAACGCTTTATTCACGAAATACAGAGGCCCTTCCAGTGGGTCCCAGCTATCAGGTGGAGGAATCATTATTTTGCGTGTGATAAGGAGGCATTTCCTTATGTGCGGCCGTGGACCCAGCTGTGAGCCTCTCCACGTACAGTCCATGACCGATGGATGTCGTTCGTTGACCATGTTGACCAGGCCGCGCCGAGAGCACCATGGCGGTGGACAACGGCGAGGCCTAGGAAGGGAACGACATGGAGCCGGGGAAGACTTGGCAATGGTTGCCCACGCGGTGGGGAGTACGAGGGTTTATTGGTCCGGTTGCCGTCGCCAGAAAATAACAGGAGGTGTGGGTGAGTAGAGGAATGGTCTGGCTAGCAATGAAGTAGGGTGTGGCGATGCGGCCTGTGTGGTAGCACAGCCGGCCACGGGAGGCGGGAGCATGCAGTCCCACCGGAGCTGGTTTGGGCGGCTGGAGCAAGAAGATCAGATATTGAAGAAGCAGCACGGCCGTTGGATTAACATCCAACGGTCACTGATGCTAGTATCGTTTGTGGACTAAGTTGACAAAAGTACACGTTAACCTAGTAGACCCACAAGTCAGCCTCCAAATCTGTCCCAAACAGCATACAACCAGATTCAAATTAATTTTAAATCTAAATATACCTTAATTTAAATTCAATGAAATTTTACCCGCACAAAAACAATGAAATTTAAAATATCAAAATCCGAAAGAAAACTGTATTTCGGAACTATGTGCATGTTTGCTGTATTTTTTCATTTTACAACCCATTTATTATTACTTATAGCCCATTTTCTCGGAAAAATGCATCCCTACTCGTATTGAAAGATTTCCGGCCCAGCAGGGCATAGAAAAGCAAGTAGGCCTATGTTGGTTATTCTACAAAAAAACAAAATAGCTGGCTAACCATTTTTCAGAAAGGAAAAAAACAAACTGGGCTGGTCATGTGCTAAACATATGAAATAATAGCCTGGGTTAGACGGGCCACGGGTCCCGCACAACCCAGCTGATACCCTTCTCTGTCCCAAAAAAACAAAATTATTCCGCGCGCTGCTGGGTCCCTACTGTCATCCTCACCATGTACAGTCATCTCCTTATTCCTCTCGGTTGTTGACCATGTTGACAACACCGGAGGGCGGCACCGCGGTGAGCAAACCAAGGCGGAGGACGATGGTGAGGCCTCGGACGGGAACGAACAGGAGCCGGGGAAGATCACAGCCAGCCGTGGGAGGCGGGAGCAAGCGGTCCCGCTGGCGCTGGTTTGGCTTTGGCGGCTCGAGGAAGAAGAGACTGAAGAAACATGACAGACGTTGAATGTCAATCCAACGGTCAAGGTTGGCACAATCGTTTGTTGACTAAGCGGAAACCAAGTAGCATACTTTTTATATATAGGAAGAAAACTGCGAGGAAAATGCATTCGTCTGTCGTCCTCCTCACAGGGAACGTTCGCCACATAAGTGACTAGCACCCTTGGTTTTCAAACGAGAGGTCTCGTGTTTGAGTCCCAGGAACTCTCAATTTTGTCCTCCTTCCTTCCTCGCAAACTCCTTCCTTCCTCGCAAAAAAAAGGGAAAGAAAACCAAAGACTTGGGAAGGCATACAGAACAAGCTAGTGTACCAGTAAAGAGACGTTGCCGAGTTTTAGAAAAAAGAGAGATGTGCTCCTGTAGCTGGTTCGAATCCAAACCTAGAATATGACTATATATGGTGCTATGCTACTTTGCTAGTAATGAAACTGACATATCCAACGTTCGCTTCTCCTCTTCTTTACTTACTCTGCCTAGCATCAGAAGCTCTGGCCGCAGCAACCATGTCTGTTGGCTGCTTGTCCACCTGCTCTTCAGTAGGCAACAACCAGATATGCGCCAAGTCGCCACCCGTACCATCGCATGTGGGTCTCATCACACCCCCGCTGGCACGCGCACCGCAGCCGATTGCTCATCGCAACCCGCTATCGTTGGTGTCTTGCCACTGCTGCAAATCACGCAGAGTCATCCGTCGCGTCTCAACCACAATCCTCAATCCTGGCCGAGTCTTCCACAAATGCCTAAATCATGGGGTAATAGTATGTTTAAGTGTTGTTCTGCTGCTTTCAGTTGCTGGATTTTTTTAATAGCTCGGTTGATGATCTTCCAATTTGATTCGTGCAGAAAAGGGAAGAGTCATGTGATTTGTATTGTTGGGAAGTTGCTGATGTGGGGGAATGCAACTACGATGATTATTTGGTTAGCCGGGGAATCCCAATACCAGCAGGTTGGGGTGTTGGACAAGTAACTGAAGGAACGACAAAAGAGGAAGATGCAGAGCAGAAGGTTAAAGATGCAGTTCCTCTGATCATGGCCAAGAAATCGCTGCTGAACGGCCTTGACAGCAATGAGGAGATGAAAGAGCTTGTGAAGATAATGGGCAAAATCGATGTGCTCTGTAGGATGATTGTCTCTTTACTTGAAGTGTATGTAGCACTCGTGATGTATTCAGTGGCTATGACATGAGCACTTTGCTGAAACTAGTAATGAATGAAACCTGTGTAGCAGGCTGGGCGTATTGTTGTGAACATCTAATGATTTCTATTAACGAAAATCAGGGGGTTTGCCCTTTTGCTCAAAAATAAATAAATAGCAGAGGCCCTGTCGGGTCAGCTTTGTTCTCATTCGACGATGTCAAGCAAATTGCAGTCCAACAGCAAACGATGTCATCAAATTCAAGTTTCACAGCCAAATATGAGTACAACTAAACAACAATGTCATCATGTTTTAGTTGTCGTACAATCACCAAACACAAATCAGCATACATAACAAGTGATGTTCACACAGCAAAATACTAAACAACATGTTCATCAGGTTTCAGTTGTCATAGCAAACACAATTTCACATAGTAGATAAAAAATGTCTTCTAACAGGCAAATACGACAAAAGCAATGTAATCATCATCCGCAGCAGCAGCATCAACATCTTCGCCATGTGTATCAGTCTGAATCGCAATTCCCCATGGTGTCATCTTCTTCTTCGTCCTCAACGTCCTCGAACGTTGGCTTCTTCTTGATCAACTCTTGTATGTTCACATCACGACAGGCAATATTTTTGTCGGCGTCATTGACGTGATGGTTCTCAAAGATATTAGGAACATCTGTGTTATCTTGTACATCAGGAGCAGTGTAAGCATCATCTTGTTGTGCAACTTCATTAAACAAAATCCTCTGCTCAAACCTTTGCAATACTCTCCAATCATCGCTACGTGCAAATGTGTCTTCCAAGAAAAAATATCTATGTTGCTTGATTTGCCAAAATAAAAGCCTCGTTGGTCTGGTACGCCGCCTTGACATTTATGGATTTGAAATAATCATCAGCTCTGAGTTTTGTGATCCCGGAAAACAGGTTATACCAACGACAGCACAATAGAACCACACACCGATGATCCTCGAAACTGGAGACATACTGCAACTAAACAATGTCTGTTATGTTAGCATACATTTCAGTTATCTCTTTGTCATACGTATCCGTGCTGATGATGGCACTGTTTTGTGTCTTCCTGCCTTCGTCTCGTGCAAGGGTGTTGTAGCGCACATCTCCAACAACGCAAGATTCATAATGTCTTACCCAAGTATCAGGACCCATTGCTAGTGAGTAAAGGGCGTCGTCAACTGCCTGCCCATCCTCCCGCATCTTCTTAACCTATGGTTAGAAAATAGACAAGCTGATCATCTTATGTGCTCAATATATTAAAAAAAATGACAGTCCAATTCAAAAGCTTACATGGTTGTCGAACCATTTCGCAAATCCTGCCATAACCAGTTTGTCAATGTTTCTTGGATTTTGCGGCAGTAACTCCTCTTTGTAGATGCTGCACAACATAGTGATTGCATCAAACATCTAAATATATAAGAATGTGCTGGAAGTTTAGTAGATTATGATGTATAAGCTGCAGTACTGCACTTACTTGATATAAGGTAGTATCTCAGGACAGTTATTCAACACATACCAAACCATTTTGTCCAAATCTTTAGGTTTGTCCTATTGACGACTCTTCCCTGTAACTCGAACAGAATAATCGAAAACATTGAGCCCGAGATTGTCTTCACCCACCTCTTTGCTAAGATGATCAGTTGTTTCAATGTATTTTGAGGAGAATGTCAACGCTTCTGTAGCAATGTAGGCCTCTACAATGGAACCCTCGGGTCTAGCTCTGTTCCTAACATAGCCCTTGAAAGTGCATAGCCGCCTTTCAATAGGGTACATCCAGCCATACTATACTAGACCTCTAAGTAGTGCCTCATCAGGTAGATGAACAGCCAAATGCACCATCACATCAAAGAAGGCTGGAGGATATATCTTCTCAAGGTCACATAGGATAGTTGGTATCTTGTCTCTAAGACGCTCCAAAGCATCTATCTTGATATTTCTACTGCAGAGTTCCCTGAAGAATTGACCCAACTCTGCAACTACTCTGTGTAAGTCAGGGCGGCCCAATCCTCTAAGGATAACAGGTAAAACCCTTTGAAGTAGGACGTGGCAGTCATGAGTTTTCAACCCTTGTACCTTGTTTCCATCTGCACTGACTCTCCTTTCAGGTTTGGAAGCAAATCCATGTGGGAATCTCACACGTGACAGGGCCTCGCAGAATTCTTTTCTTTTTACCTTATCCAAGACATAAATAGCTGGTGCCATATCCTGTGGTTTACCTTCATCTTGCACCTGAAAATCCTTTCTGACACCCAGGTGTGTCAAATCAATCCTAGATTTTAAGGTATCTTTCGTCTTGCCTTTAATATTAAGAAGTGTGCCGATAATGCTGTCACATATATTTTTCTCGATGTGCATCACATCAAGATTATGCCGCAGATCCAAATCTTTCCAATACTCCAAGTCCCACAAAGTGGACCTGTGGGTAAACAATAATCTCTCTTCTGCCCTGCCACGCTTCCTTTTCCCGCTACCATTACCAGGATGGTTTCCTGGTGTAATATGCCTGACCTTCTCTAATTCCACTTGCAACTCATCGGCGGTGAGCCTCTTTGGCGCGTCACGGTTTTCATGCTTTGCATTGAACACATGTCTTCGGTATTTTCTAGGATGCGGCTTGTCCTTGGCAAGGAAACAGTGGTGTCCAATGTAACAAATCTTGCTAAGTATTGCGTATGACAGCGGATTCCTGTCACAGCAAACACATGCATTGTAACCATGTGTCGTTCGCCCTGACATAGTGCCCAAAGCCGGATAATCATGGATGCACCAAATTATAACAGCACACAGAAAGAAATCAGCCGGTGGGCTGCTATATAGGTCTCGAGTGAGAACACCCTTCCATAGCTGTTGAAGTTCCTCCACAAGAGGCTCCATGAACAAATCCAAATCCTTTCCAGGACTTTTTGGACCTGGGATGAGCAAGGCCATCATGTAGTTTGATTCTTTGGTGTAGACATTTGGAGGCATGTTGTAAGGGATAACAAGCACTTGCCACATGCTATATGTGGCGCTCTGGTGGCCAAATGGGTTAAATCCATCTGAAGCTAAGCCAAGTCTAATGTTTCTCGGGTCAGCAACAAACTTTTTGTGTTTATTATTGAAGCTTTTACACTCACTACCATGAGATGGATGGCTCGTTACATTCTGATCTCTGTACTCCTGGTTCCTAGAATGCCACAGTACATCCTCTCTTCTTTCAGCATCATGAAACAACCTCTGCAATCTTCGTGTAATTGGAAAATGTCCCAAAACATTATGAGGAATCCTCTTCACAGCATCGCCATCTTTCCATCTTGATGATTTGCATTTCGGGCATTCACTTAAGTTGGCATAATCCTTCCGGAACAGAACACAATTATTCTTACAAACATGGATCATATCATATCCAATTCCAACTGCACGAAGGAAATTCTTCATTTTACTGTAGGTGTGTGGCAGCTCAGACGCATCTGGGAAAGATTTGCGGAAAGCAGCCAACATCGCATCGAATGATTTGTTGGTCATCCGTGCAGATGTCTTCACCTGAAGAAAGGTGACCATAGCTGAGAACACTGACATCTTATTTCCTGGGGTGACAACCAC
>NW_025226517.1:15122-16370 GCF_018294505.1 Triticum aestivum | reverse complement strand
TTGCATTGTTACAACATGCGGGCCCACCGTTTTTCTACTGCAGGTGAAAGTTCACGGAATGCACGAGCATTTCATAGCATTGTTTCAATGTTGGTCAAACTCACTGGCTCCGCCACCACCACCACCTCCTCTTCCACCTGAGCATCAGGCAGATCAAGATGGTGATCTGCTGCTTCCACGTAGTCAATAACATTGACGTTCACAGCTTCACCATGATGAACCCACCTAGTATATGTGGTCGACATCCTGTACAAGTGTAGATGATTTTGCACAGTTGACTGGGGTCTTGTAACTGTATTCATACAACTGCTACACGGGCAGAGCACATCTGATTTCGGACCACCGTACTCAGCTCTGATAAAGTTCATGAAGTTTTCAACCCCCTCAACATATATGTTAGACATACAAATTAATTCTTCTACTAGACATACAAATTAATTCTTCTACTAGATATTACAGGAAAAACATATATGTTTTTTATGAAGTCCAGAAAAAAAATACCTAGGTCGATGTCTAAAGCTGGCAAGATACTTTGACGAGCAGATGTAAGTAACAAAATGTATGTAAAGCTAATTCAGCCAACAGATTTGATTGCTAAATTATGGCAGGCTGTTTCAGCAGTCAATGGGGCCGATCACACAGCCATCGAACTATCGAAGGCCATTGCAGCAACAAAGATCGAGTATAAAATGGTGTAGAGCTATTTCACCTAACAGATTAGCTACTAGACCATGGCAATCTACGCCACAATAAATATATGGCAGGATATTTTAGCAACTAATCGGCCTTGGCATGCCATCTCAGCTAAGCAGATTGAGTGCAGGACAGGGAAAGGAAGCGTCTTAAGCAGAGCATATTGACAGTAAACTACTTCGGCAAACAGTGAGATTAACAACATCTATCAGCTAACATTCAGCGCTACACCGACTTGAACGGGGCCAAAGTCTAGAATGCGCGTACCATGGGAGAAGCTGACCGATGTGCGTCTCCACACCAGCGTCGCCAGCGGTGCCGGTGCTAACCGCCATGCGCCTGCACAAGAAGCCAGAGGTGGCGGCGCGGCTAGAGGACGACAGTCTATGAGAGCGTGCTGTGGGAGCGAGAGGATCGCCGTGCATCCCCTCGACGAACCGCGGCGCCGACGTATCGGTGCGGCAGGGAGGGCGGCTTTGGCGGAGCGAATGGAGTGGAGGGGAACGGAGAGAGGGGGTTTGGGGAATATTATTGGCTAGTTGGCCGAAGGGCGGC
>NW_025226517.1:0-14777 GCF_018294505.1 Triticum aestivum | reverse complement strand
TTTTCGTGCGGTGGGCGGGGGGAGTTTGGCACATGGTCAGTTTCTCCAAGTACAGTCCCACGTGTCAGTGAAGAGGCAAGCCGAAGCACGTTCCGTTTGCGTGAGCCGTGTGCAGGACCGAACGTGTGTGCGGTGTAATGCGACCACGACAGGAGTGTTGTGAGTGTACCGCCTTTTTTCCTTTTAAACTAGGTGCTTCGCCCCCTAAAAAATTTGTTGCTTCGCGCGATCCATTGATACTACTACTAGTAATCCGGTAATCCCGACTAAAACGGCGCGGCCGGGTCTTTTCCCGCGCGGTATGCTGGGAGGTTGGCTTAGTTGGGTTTTTTAGGATGAGTAATGCTACACCTACGTAATCCCAGTTACGTAATTAATGTAATGTGAAACATGTGAGCTGTTGATTGTAGATTGGGGAGAGGGAGGGGCCCACCACCATGAAAATCAGGGGAGGAGAGAGAGAGGCAATTTACGTTAACCCTTTTGTAGGTTCCCATAGATGTAGAAAGATGTGAAATGCGTGAATGTGTAGTGGACGTACTATTGGAGTGCCTAAGATAAATTGTGTATGTATAGACCCTATGTGTTGATTTTACTTTGCATGTTAGATTTGTTTCGGTTCAATAAAAAGCAGAGTTGGTGATGATGGTGTGCATGTCATCCTGCAATATAGGCCGTCCGATCTATATCTAACGGATAGGAAGGAAGCTATGACAATTTACCCACACTCCTCTCCACATTTGTAGATAAGGCTTTCCCTCGTTCATCCTTTTCTCCCACAAGATCTTGATCTTCCGTGCAACGCATGAGCATCTTGCTAGTACTCCTACAATATGTATATTATTGTGAAAGTTCATATACACCGGCCGAGATTAATGCAAACATGACAGATTTTCATTACATTTCGAACTTTTATACGACAGAAAAATAAAAGAAATCCGACCCTAAACCTAATCTACGGCGGCGACCGACGTCCTCCATCTGCGATCTCCATGTACGGGGGCGGTATTCAAGACCCGTGAACTGAAGGTGCGGTCTCCGACAAAGAAGAGTAGAACACGGGATACGGGCCGGCGAGTTGGCACACCATGCCCTGCCGCCTCCCATGCCATACTCATCCTCGGAGGAGTCCCCGACCTCGGCGGTGCCGGACGTTGGATGGCGGCAAGTAGAACGCGTGGCTGACGGTGCTCCCGTCGTCGGTCGCAAGCATGGCCATCGCTTGTGCCGTCGAGTCCGTGTCTGGCTACGCCACTATTGCATCGCGAGAGGCGACTTGAGTGAGGGCAGTGACCTCGAGCTTCATCCCCGAAGACAAGCTCTCCCGCAGAGCATTCGCACTTGCGGTCATGGCGGATGTGGTGCTAGGTAGGAGGACGATGCGCTATGGTGTGGAGGTTAGCTGGGCGTTGCCGCTTTAAGTAGCGCATTCCGGTGAGGCCAAGCGTCCGGTTGCGTCATTAAGTCGCCGGAGTTGGTTCCTCGGGCACTGAGCCTCTTAACGACGACATATGAACGGACAGCATGAATGCGGACAGCTGGCGCCGGCTGGGAACGCACCGTGCGATGGCGCAAGGGACGAGGGATTTGGTGTGCCAGGGTAGTCAGTTGCGGTCGTGGCAACGTTGGAGATGCCCTTTGCTCACATGCGATCCCCGCATGTCATTGAAAAAGCAAGACGACCCGGCATGGTCTCAGGTCCAGAGGATGCAGTTGGTCGTGCTACACCCCTCCGCGGATGCGTTGCGGCGCCCCGTGCGTCCTCGACGATCTAGGTGTTGGGGTGTGTTTGGATTGTGGCCAAAGTGCACCTTACCAAAATTTTGGTCATGACCCAAAGATTGGTCTTTGATTGGATGGTTGCCATTTTTTTGGCATGCCAATGAACTCTATCCAACTCTAGTTCATTTTTCTTGCCAATGTCGGCCAAATCATGGGCAACCAATACCTCAACCTAAATTTTGGTCATGACCCACAGATTGGTCTTTGTTTGGATGGTTGCCATTTTTTTGGCATGCCAATGAACCCGAGCCAACTCTAGTTCATTTTTCTTGCCAATGTCGTCCAAATCATGGGCAACCAATACCTCAACCAAAACTTTGGCTATCAAATGCTTTGATGGGGTAACCTTGGGCACAAACCAAACATACTGCTGGTCGTGCCACAGCACTAACGCCACCCTCGGCACACTGAAATCGACCGTGTCTAGCGCCGATATGAGTGTGTCGCTCACCGCGGTCGCCGTGTCCAGAGGCAGTGCTGGAGCTGCGCCCCATTGTTGGCCCCAACGACCCACATGAATGGTTGTCGGTGGCGAGGAGGTCGTGGGCCAGCTCCTCCATTGTACTAGTTTGCGATAAATCGTCCCGGCGGGTGCGCCCCACATGTCGGTTTCCCTGTTTTCCCGGCCTTATTCGAGCGTCAGTGCTCCGCGTTGCGCATTAGGCCTTTCACTATGTAGGCCAAGCGAGACAACTTATTGTTTATTAGAGTCATTCAAGTATAATCATGTGGCATTTTCTTATTTCTCATTCCTCTCCAACCCTGTTCTCCATCGATCATGTCGCCCTCCAGTCGAGTCCATCCTCCCGCATGCCTCATTTGAACATTCCGCTGAGTATCATTCGCATGTACCCACCCTAGTCGTCTTTCAATAGATCTCCGGACCCCGAGATGAAATCGAGAAGGAACGAGTGGTGGCACGTTATACCTAAGGCAGATTCAAAATTTTGAACCGGTGATCATAGCATCCGCAAATCATATATAAAGGGTATTCAATGTTCGTTTCGTTTTTGAACATACAATATACTCCCTCCTATCCTTTCTAGTTTACATATAAGTTTTATGTGTAGTCAAAGTATGTCTACTTTGATCAAAAAGGTATCAACATTCAACAAACGCCCAATCAATATTGTTAGATTCGTACGTACTCCTAGATTTCTACTCGAGATGGTTTCGAATTTGACTATTGACAAGATTAATAGTACATGAGATGGATAATGTGAAAATCATATCATTGGAAACTCCTTTCACATATGAATTTGACCGTATGCTTTGTGTAAGTTGCATGTCATATATTATTACTCTAACATTTGGTCAAAGTTAGCCTCAAAAAATGCATTAGGCCCTGTATAGTAATTGGAAGGAGGGAGTAGTATTGGAAGTGGATCCTCTGACGTAGGTATCCATGCCTTACCCTCCCTTTCGGTCACTTACTGGCGGACCCCATGCTTGCTAGGCCCCGCATGTCAGTTACTCAATGGGTTCGGCCACGTCAGGGGATCCTCATCCATAGTATACTCCATCTGTTTTTATTTACTCCGCATAAAATGGAGGGAGTGGTAGTATATTAAATGACGCGGGCGGGGGAGGGGGAGGGATGTTGGTTTGCTCTCAACTGCGGTCCCACAAGTGAGCGAAAATGCAAGACGAAGCGTGTTCCATTTGGTGAGCGACATGGAGGGTCCAGCGTGCCGGGCTGCAATGCGAACGCGACAAGAGCGATGTACAGTGAACAACGATTGACCGGTCGTCACCGGAACCACTATTCACACCAGAACCTTTGCTGCTCGGCCTATGCCAGCCACTTCCCTAAAACCACACGAAATCTCCAGCCCATTCCCCCACCTTTCGATCCCCTAGCCCGCATCAAGCGTCCCCTAGTTCGCCGGAAAGCCATGGTGCGCCGCAAGATCACTTACTACAAGATGCTGACGCCAGAGCGCCGCGCAGAAATCGATCCCCGAGTTCGCAAGCTCGCTTTGTGGCTGGTCAATCCCCGAGTTCTCTGGAGCCGAGCTACGAGGAGGAGGAAGCCGATCCAATGTTCATGGAGGATGTCGCGGCGCAGAAGGCCCCTGATGGGTATGAGTCGATGGACGTCGACTTTGTGCCGGCGTCCGAGTCCCCCATGGTGCAGGCGGACCAGCGGTTCAACATGGTGATACTAAAGGAGGACCGGGAGGCAGAGGTTCAACTCCACGTGGAGCGCGCGCATGTTGCTGCCATCGAGGCTCTCCTGCAGGCGGAACCGGATGGCGTGGATGTGAACCGGGTGGCGGAGGCTCAACATGAGGCGGAGCGCACAGATGTCGCTGCCATCGAGGCCCTCCTGCAAGCGGAACCGGACGTCTTGGACTTGAAACGGGTGGCAGAGGCTCGACTCGACGCAGAGCACGCAGATGCTGCTCTCATTGAAGCCCTCCTGGAGGCGGAACCGGACGTCCTGGACTTGAACCGGGCGGCGGAGGCTCGACTCGACGCGGAGCGCCCGGATGCCGATGCCATCGAGGCCCTCCTGCAGGCGGAACCGGGCGTCCTCGACTTGAACCGGGCTGTGCTCTCGTCCGTGTAGAATGCCCGCACGCTCCGCTTGAACGAGTAGCTGGAGGCCGAGGACAACCACGGTGCGGAGACACACGTCAGCAGCTACCGCTGGTTCGCCCCGGCAGCCAAAGACGACGAGGCCGTCTCTCTCCGCGAGTAGTGATAGTTTTTCTTTATGTTGTTGTTTTTATGGATCTTTTGCTGTGTAAAAACAGATATTTGTTATGCAAGTCACCTGACTTGGGTCAGTCTACCAATTCAGGCGGTTGGATGAATATCCTACGTCTCCTAACCCTTCTTTCCTTCTTCCTCACCTCTTCTTCTTCGCCAACAGACCACCGCACGGGCCATACGGATACTCCCCAACATGCGGTTGGATAAACATACTCTATGACCGAAAATTATGTGTCAGCGATAGGATGGCTGAGTTGGGTTTTTTCACATGCGACAACACATGTCAGTGAGGGTGCATTCCCTTGGTTGGGTTTGCGGCGTGCACGAGCGATTGTGTGAGGGTGCGGTGCGACCGTGGCGTGCAGGAGCGACCGTGTGAGAGTGCGGTGCGACCGCGACAGCCGTGCGCAAGTGTGCCTCCTTCTCATTTTGAAAACTTTAGGCAAGCTTGGCAAAAATGTGTGGCGAAGTTTGGCAATGCAAGGCCTAGACCCAAACAGGATAAGTACGTATGTACTAGGAGTACTAGTGTTAAACAAGAAAGGCGGGGTTTTCCTTCGCGGGATTTAATCGATACAAATCCTCGTTTCACGTGTCAATTAATGCGTATTTTTTTCTCCAAAGACCAAAGAGCTAACCATCTCACTTCTCATCGCTTGATTAATGCAGCGCCATGCAAACCAACCTTGTCACTTCCGCATGCATGCAGGGGATATTAATGTCCTTGGTTGCTAACCCCATCAATTTTTCCTCGATTAGGGTTAGTGGCCCTTTGCAAATTGTAATTTTGATATACTGGCCTTGTGTACAAAAAAATGGAGGTAGTAACTATATTTTACTTCCTTCCCCATTGCGGTGACGTCGATGATATCTTTTTTTTGTGGTTTGGCGAAGTGCGTTCGACGGAGAACACAATTGAGGCAGACCATGGTAAGTAGTATGCAAGTGCTGCCTACATGCTGAGACAACCGCCTTATTTGCATCTAGGAAGTCCGGTGAACCAAAGGACTAGTACTACTAGGAGTACTAGTGCGGTGAGATGGTTTCTCGAAGAAGACGATGGAGAAGCGGAGTCAGCGAAGAGTGAAATGATGGTTGCTTCGTCCGTGCTTTTGTGATTTGACGCCTCACTGCTTTGTGATTTGTGATAGAAGGGACAGGGGAGTAGATTCTGTGCTCTATATTGTACTACATGCGTCCAAGCATGGGAGAAAGAGGAGAGACATTGCATTTTTCTATTCCTTCAATCAATCAATCAGGGAGCTTCGGTTCCATCTTTTTGGCTTTGGCAACACCGTCCACAATGGTTCCTACGATGCCAAAAGCTATTTTCACATTTGGCTACACATTATCGATGCCCTTAACCGTACCACATGGTTTTGCTCCTGTGTGCTATCTATACAAATCTCAATTATATTGATCTAAAAAATTATAGAATCAAGATTAGTAAAAAGGAGGTGACTTTGCCGCGCGGACGGCGGGGGAGGTTTCTTATTTTCGGAGGACATTGTCCTGGCGGTTTGCTAACATGCGGTCCCACGTGTCAGTGCTTTACCAAGCCGATCCGCGTCCCACATGAGGCAGAACAACGGCAGAAGCAACACGTGGTTAAGTTGAAGAAGATGAGGGAGAAGCGGATTCAGCAACGAGTGAAATGATGGTTGCTTCGTCCCTCCAACTTCTTTTTTTAGCATTATTACTTCGTCCCTCCAACTTAACTGCGGGAAAGGTGCAGCTTTGTGATTTGATGCCTCATTGCTCATTACTACGCCGGCGCCGTGACTGGGGTGCTTCACCCCGGCTGTTCTGCACTGTATTCCAGTATGGCACGTGGACCCGGTAGCTTGATGTCCCACATGTCAACGAAAGGGACTAGAAGATTTATGAAAGCGAGCACTCCACTCTTACGACGGAGGAGTAGACGACACGATGGCCCAGTGAACTGTCACTTGTACTGTATAGTACTATAGTTTTGCTGTTTCGCATGATCCATCGATACAAACCCGATTAAACAGGAAAGGGCGGGATTTTTCCTGCGCGGTAGATGATACTGGCCATACATTTAAAAGGCAATTTAAATGTATGCAAACTGAATAATTATAAGTAACAATATGATATCTAGTAAAACTAAAAACACATATGATTTATTGTGTTAGAGTGTAGTAGTAGTGCTGTATTGCATAGTTGTTAGATGTAACATGCGAGAACGTGTAGAGATGTTGTTTTGGAGGGCTTACAGAGAGAAAAGCGTAATACGGTCACCGAACTTCAGAATAAGCTGATTACGGTCACTATATACATTTTGCGGTGATTATACGGTCACTTGCTCACGGTTCAGCATCGGATTGCACTCTGTTAACCGACCAAATAGTCTGCGTGGCGCCATGTTGACTAGTTAAATTGACCACATTCCTTGTGGTCCCACCTGTTAGTTCGCATAGGGAAAAGGTCAAATAAACACAAATTTACACAGGCGCGACAAGACTCCAACCCATGCGCGGGAATCACCTGGTTGTGTATGCGTCTGTCAGGGCCTGATGTGTGCACATGCACGTGTAGGTTGAGCACTTGAGCGTGAGAGTGTGTGTTGGTCATGTGGTGTACTGGTGTGTGCATGCATGCGTGCGTGTGTGCATGTGAGTGTTGTGTGCGTGTGTGGCTGCGTGTGTACGTGTGAGTGTTGCGTGCGTGCATGGGTGCTTGTGTTTCTGTGAGTGTTGCGTGGATGCAGTTCGTGTGCATGCGTGCGCGTGTGTGTGTATAATCACCACACCAACTCCTGTGTGTTAAAACAAAGGGCTCAGCATACCAATACAAGGCCACCTTGTCTGTTGTGCCCGCGGTCATGACTTCGAACCACCGTCCAAATATTTTTTTGTTGTTTGTTTTCATTCTTACTAGCAAGATACCTGTGCGTTGCACGTAAAATAAAGATGCATTTGTATGACTAGTTTATCTCATGAGAGAAAAGGATGAACGAGGGAAGGCCTTATTTGCAAATGTGGAGAGGTGTGTGGGTACCTTTTTGCAAAATTGCCATAGTTTCTTTCCTATCCGTCAGATATAAATCGGACGGCCTATATTGCAGGATGGCAGGCACACCATCATCACCAACTCTGTTTTTTATAAGAGTGTATTTTATGTATTTTATAAGAGTGTAGATGTAGAGTAGATACAAGTCGACAGGTGGGCACGATGGTAGTGAGATAATGTGATGCAACACTAGAGGTGCCACATGGCGCGTTTAACTGGTCAACTAGTCATGTCATGAACAAATACAGAGTTGTACAGTGAGCCCGTGACTGTATAATAACCACTAAACGTAAATGGTGACCGTAATGAGTGGATTCTGAAGTCCAATATACGTATCGTGCTTTCGCTTCAAATACAATGATCGTCATTGCATATGTCGCGAGAGAAAGATGAAACATGCGTGAATTTTCTGGGGGCTTACTTTTAGAGGACCTGGAGATAGTTTTGTGTGCATACGTGAAAGAGGCGTACGCGGGGGGTATGCGATGGAGAGAGAGATGCTTTTCGTTTCTCTTTATTATGACTAACTTTGTATATGGTATAAAATATACAAATTCACAGTGCGGAATAAATATCATTGTGGGCACCATGCAATGCAAATTAGCGTTCGTACTCCTCCATATAACTTTGTAATGTTGTATATATGTAGAAACTCTAAAATAATTTTTTGGCCACACTTTATTCAAAAGGAATATTTATGCAAAATAAACGTGAAGAGAGGGCTTTTTAGATCAATGGGGTACGTGATGTAACATGTGTGAATGTGTAGTTGATGCATTTGGTGGGGCCTAGAGAGGTACATGTGTGTATTACGTATTCGAGAGAGGCATGGATAGAGGGGACGACAGGGGGGCGTGGGAGAGATAGCACGAGAAATGAGAGTGGTCTAGAGGGAGAGAGATGAATATGACGTCATGACGAGAGATTCCATTCCCTTGAGTGTGTATATGCAAGGGCGGAGGGAATAGAGGCACCAGGAGAAATTTTCTGTGTGTGTGGTGTTTGTGTTGGTATGTGTGGGTGTGAGAAGATAATGAGACGTGGGGGCGGAGGGTGTGTCACCGCGTGAGGTCCGGTGGGTCGAGGTGAGGCCCTTCATTTGGTTCCGTCCTGCGCCACATTAGTCGGCCCGTGACGCATTTAGGAAGACCCATGGATGATTAGTCGTACAAGACAAAGATAGCAGAATTGTGAAGGACTCTGTGTCCACTGAGAAAGCTGGCTAGGATTTGTAACCCTGGGTTCTCGGACTAAGGTAACCCCCTTATCTCTGATATTACTATTCATCCAACCTAACTTTAAGGGGCATTCTACAGAATGCTCTGCTAGAATCATACTTGTCGATTAGGAAAAGAGGTGTGAGACAATGCGTGAGAGACAGGCCTAAAGATAATGTGCGTACATGAGACACGTAGGCAGGTCCATGTATATAGAAAGGGTCGATGTGGATTGTGCGTGTGTATGTTTGCGAGAGGAAGAGTGCTTGTGATAAAGGTTAGTGAAAACAGTTGTAAATGGTTACGAGAGGGAGGGAGGGTTATATCTAGGGAATGTGTGCGAGAAAGACACCTCGGGAGAGAGTGTGTGAGCATGTGTGAGAGACCACCAATGGAGAGTGAAACTACACGTAAAAGACTGCTATACACATTGATTAAAGATATAAATTGTATCCAAATATTAGGATGGGATCATGATATTTGCAATTCGCGTAAGGAGCAATCATCGATCCATCAGACATCTAGATTCTATCGAATTTGATCATGTCTATGTTATTATTCGACACATTTGATCCACATAGTCAGTATTTTGAACTCCAGACAATGCATCGCTTTAGCAATCGAATATAAATGTGAGTCTAGTTCATGTTGTGTGTGTAAATCACATTATACATACGAAAGTTACACAATGAACATTATAAATAGCTACCGATGAACTAGCATACATTTGAATTCAACTCAACATGAAGTCTTCAATTATTTGAATTTGATATCATGGCATTTGTAAACCATACCTAAATTATGGGGGCACCAATCTTTGTTCTGATTTTATACATAATAGCATATGTAGTCGTGTACAAAATAGATTCAAATTTAGCTCCTCCATTCCAAAATAATCGTAGTTATAGGATTTTCAAGTGTCAAATTTTCAAAAAGAAGCGGATAATTTAATGAGGTTTTCAAACATACAAGGTCAAATATAACATTGTCTATTTAGGTCAATCCTCATAGTTCAAAAGTACTCTAAACGTGAATGCTTGTGTTTCAAAAATTTGAACGAAGCGCCAAAAGAGCCTCTACTCGCCCGAAACCGCGTGAGACCAATGTTTGGTAGTACAAGGAAATTACTTTTCTAATAACTCCGCCCTGTAAAACCTACCGGCCCGACGTCCAAAGGTCTAAACCGGGGTAGGTTTGTAGCTTCATCTAGATGCCACGCAATCGCCTCTGAAAAACATTCATACACAATGGCCGCCTAAGCACACATGCGGGCGGCCGAAACCGCTCCCGCCCACTATTTGGGACACCTGGGATTACCAACCTACCCCCGACCCGCAGTAGGTCCGAAATTTAAGAGGGGGGAAGTTTGTACTTTCCCCAAATTTCAAACAAGCGCGTCCCATCTTCTGTTCAAAAAAGCCAAAAACAAGCGCGTCCCAGACCAAAACATGGTTCCCCCCCCCCACCCGTCTGATTCCCCATTCGTACTCTGTGGGCGCCAAAACTACCTCTCCACCAGCCGCGAAACCCTGGCATCCTCCATCCGCCACCCCATCCCACCCATCAACCACCGCCCTCCTCCATCACGCCGGACCCTCAACCCTGACGTCGTCGTCCACCACAACCTCAAACGCAACGCCCTCCACGGCTAGTAGTTGAAACCGAGGCCGAGCCGTTCGTACCCGAGCTAGTTCAACCACGCCGTCCTGCGCCTCACCGCTGCTGCTCCAACTTCGCCACCCTCCACGGCACCGGAGTTGTTCTTGCTACGCCGTCCTTTGCCGCCTCGGATCTGCTTCCCCTCCAACGACATACGGCCTCGGCAACATAGTCAACAATTTGGCCATGGGTTCGTCCAAGCCTGCACCCTCCAGAACATCGGTTTCCCTGGTAAAAAGAAGTAGATCGGCGCGACATGTGGAGGTGACCACACCGACAACCGAAAAAGGTACTCCTCTTCCCTTATTCATGCAAATCTTACAACTCTGCTTGCACGGTATTCATCCCACAGAAGACACAAGTTGACCACTTCTTCTTGATTCTAGATGTTCCTAGTAACTCGCGATGCACAAGGTTTCTCCTCATATACTATTTCACCTTAGCTAAAGGTCCGTCGCCCCCCTGAATTTTAATTTCTGGCCAGTTGATTCCAAATTAACGGAAGCATTCCCCGGCGTAACAGGCGCTAGTATGCCCATTACGCCGGGGAAGCAGCGCCTTGGTGTTTATCTTAGGGGCATGTGCGGCCTAGAGCTACTGGCGCCCGATCTGGAGGTCGGCCGAGATTAAAGGGATTGCCTAGGGGCGCTGCCAAGCATGGCGGTGGTGTGAGGTCGAGGGGAGGGCGGGGCGGCGGAGGCAGGGGTCTGGGCTGGTGGTCGCTGGCGGATCGAGAAAGATCGTCAACAATGACTGGCGGGAGGTAGACGAAGGCCATCTGCCCATTCCTTATAGATCGGACGGTTCATTAAAAAATCGACTGACCTATTTATTTTCAGTCGACTGTTATCTTAGATATGACCACATGTGGTGGTGTGCTGGAGGAGTACCTGCATTTCCTGTGCTAATATATCCCAAAATCATACGGAGTAAAATCTAATTTTGTTTGCCATGCAATGTTGTAAAGCTATCATATGTCTCCTGTCATTTATTTTTCAGCCACCTGCTATCTGCTACTTTTACAGTGCACTAGTACTGCACACACTTCACCCATACTCTCACTATTGTGTTTCTATGCAAGGGTATTTCAGAGTCTGTCGAGAGAGAAGCAGCAAAGAAAAGAGATAAGTCGCGCCAGCTTTCTTCGCGGGTATGCATGACACATTACAACGCTATAAAGGGTGCAGTGTCAGCAGATGGAGACAGTAAACGTAGCTCTGGAGTTGATGACCTCGCTCGCAATGAACCACCATCCCAGGTGCTTGCTTTAACTTCGCGGTGTCATATGTGGTTGCATGTTCCATATGGTGTTTAGCTTGTATTAGAAAGGCCAAAGTCGGGCTGTTTGGTTCTAGGCCTAGCATTGACACACTTTGCCACATATTTTTGCCAAACTTGCCTATGGTTAGTTCATCAAAATGAAAGCCACAAGTTGGCAAGCCTAAGGGAATCTTGCCACATTTGTTGTGTGTATGCCATGTGGGGTTCAAGTGTGGCTTGCCTAAGGTGTGGCTTGAACCAAACACTCACCTAAGTTAGTCAAACTTGCCTAGCTTTAGGTGTGGCAACATTTGGCAAATTTGGTCACAAACCAAACAGCCCCAAGATAAGGAAAGATATTTTTTTACATGAACCACCATCCCGTGAGCACCAGAAGACAAATAGCTTGTCAGGGCACTGGTTGAGCCAGTGACAAGCCCAGCAAAGATAGGCATCACCTGGAAGCCAACTAAAAAGCTACGATGGTGGCGAAGCAGCCCGCCTCCCACCAGGCTCTCATATCCTAGATGATCATGCTCACCACTCCAGCCGGATGTGTAGCTTGTATTGCTTCCAATTTGGTTAAATTGCATCTGCTTAGCTCACACATTATACCTTTGAATATGACATGCCTTTCTGGTTTTGGTACATACTAGTACATCTGTGTATTAACCATGTTCTTGCATCAAACTAATGTTCTTGTGTATCCCTCATCAATCACTTATGATGAGGCAGGTAGGCAAGGGGACTACTCCTCATTTAAAGAATGCAGCGTCAGCCTCCCGACATGATTCTCAAGAAACAGAAATGCTAGATGAAGATAGTGAACGTAGCTCTGTATTTGATTACAACATTCCCCTACACTAGCATCGCAGGTGCTTGCTCTAACTTGACAACGTGATATGTGGTTGCATGTTGCATATGGTGTCTATATTGTAATTCTTCCAATCTGGTTAAACTGCATGTGCTAGTCTGCTTAGCTTATACATTATACCTGTTAATGTGACATGCCTTCCTATATTTAGTACATAGTACATCTGTCTATTAAGCATGTCCTTACATAAAACTATTGTTTTTTTGTATCCCGCATCAATCAATATGACGAGACACCTTTAGTATATGCAGTGCGATATTAGTTGCATCTTTCATATGATTTATAGCATGCGCTGCTTCTAATTTGTTGAAATTCCATTTATGATGGGACGCTTTTAACTTGGCAGAGTCATATTGGTTGCATCTTTCATGTGGTGTCTAGCTTGCATGGCTTCTTATTTGCGGGAATGGTTTCTGCTTAGTTTACACAAACAATTGTGAACATACCATGCCGTCCTATTTTTCGTACATATTCCATCCTGGTATCATGTGTTTGCCTTACATCAAAGTAGTGATTGTCAGTATCATGCATGAATGAGTTCTGAAGAGAGAATTTTATTGCTTTTTCTTGTCAGTTTTACTTGACAATTCAAAATCAATAAAGCGGAAAGAAGTTAGCAAGGCAGCGGATAAAGGTTATGATGAGCACCTCTACAGTTCCTACTCCTCCACACTGCCAAGATGATTTCCAAGACAACACATGCATAGACACACAACAAAGATGTGTTTATGATGAGCACGCCTCCCCTAGTGCAGCATCACCGGTGCTCCCTCTAACTTGGCACTGTTATATGTGGTTGCATGTTATGTGTTATGTCTAGCTTGTATTGCTTCTAATTTTGTTGAATTCCATTTGCTTACTTTACACATTATACTTGAATAAGACACGTGTTCCTGTTTCTAGAACATACAATATCTGTCTATCACACCATGTTCTTACATCAAATTACTACTGTTGTGTAACCTGCAACAATCACTTATCATAAGACACGTTTGACTTCGGAGTGTGATATAGGTTACATCTCACATTATTTTCTAGCTTGCACTTATGACGAGACAACTTTAACTTGGTAGAGTGATATTCGTTGCATTTTTCATATGGTCTCTAGCTTTCATTGCTTCTAATTTGTTGAAATGCCTTATCCTTAGTATACACATCAAAAGTTGTGAATATGCAACGGCACTAATGACGAGAGACCTCTAACATGGTAGTGTGATGTTGTTTGCATCTTGCATATGATTTATTTCTTGTATTGCTTCACATTTGTTTAAACGCCATTTATGATGAGACACTGTTAACTTGGCAGAGCGATATTTGTAGCATCTTTCATATGGTGTCTACCTTCTATTGCATTGCTTCTAATTTGGTGAAATGTCTTCTTCTTAGTTTACACATCATAGTTCTGGTTATCTCTTCCTTCCTGTTTTTCATACATATTACATCCTCCTATCATGTGGTTGTCTAACATCAAAGTTCAGTTTGTCTGCATCACGCATCAATTTGTTCTGAAGAACTAAGTTGTTATTCATTTTTCTTGTCGACTTGACTTAACATGGCACAGAGAAAGAGGAAGAAACACAAAATGGCAGGGAATGAGAAGCGGATGAATCCTTCAGATTCTGCTGGTACTGATGGTGCAATAGAAGGTCAAAGTCCAGCGGAAAATTCTACAAACACGGCATCCCATGCTACATGAGCTGCAAAAAAGCCAAACAGAAACAAATAGCCGCCACCAAACAAGCAAAAACAGCCCTAGTTCTTGCAACACCTACCACAGTACTACCAGCTACACGACTTACTCGTGCGTCAACTGAGCTAGCCACACGTTCCCAAGCTCCCTTGCCACCTGACACTACTTCCCAAGCACTCTTGACACAAGACGAGTTGGCAATATCAGATGAACCTTGTGAGCTTCAACAACAAGAAGGTAGTTGCTAGAGTCAAGTTACAGTTGCATGCTTCTTTATATGTAGTCTCACAGTTTGATGTACATAACACATCCTATGTTTGTTGTTGGACTAGCACCTAGGCGCAAGAGGAAACAAACATCAGGGATATTGCTCGATAGGTTAACTAAATCTAGAGGAGGAAGAATGGAGATCTGTTTTGAGGCAGGTTTAAAAAGGCCACGTGATGCTACAGAGTCAGCCAAGTTAGTATCAGAGGCAGCGGTTGCAGTTAGGTGTCATGTACGTATCCTCCCAACATGGATTCAGTACAGGAATGACAAGGAC
>NW_025226516.1:23162-24694 GCF_018294505.1 Triticum aestivum | reverse complement strand
CTAGCTCGATGATCCTTGCCTTCGCATTCTTCAACTCTACCATATCATTGCACATCTGGTTCTCATGGCGTCGAATGTGCTGGTTTAACTCCTGGATAAAAGCTGCAATGGATCTATCCTTCTTGGTACTAACTATGTCCCATTTGTCATCTCGGCGTCCGCAATTCTGGTAGATAGTGTCCTTGAGGTCTTCTTGATAAACTTCTCCAATGCGTCCCATGGTGATATGAGATGCCATGCTCCTTCCCAGACTCCAGGTTGGTGCATTGAAAACACTATCTATAGGCTTGGTGATTGGGGCGAATGTCCTTCCTGGAACGTGAGCGTGAATCTTCCAGCGCTCCTCTTCAGGCAGAGTGGCGTTGAAAGTCCCGGTGAAACTTGGTAGTCCAATGTCCAGGTACTTGGTAACTTCCTTCAAGTGAAATCCAAATGGTGTGCCTTCATCCGGTTGGGTGTACTTAATCTTCGCGTCCTTCATCCTAAAGAGTAGAATAGATGAGGAGTTAGAAAATGAGAGGAGAGTAGTGATCTATGGCTTTAACTTAGTGGTCGTGTCCTATAGTCAGCGTGTGCTCTGATACCATCTCTGTAGCGACCTGACCCGAATGGATCACGTCTACTGTGCTACGGTGCCATCCCTGGATCAGTAATGCTGACACCACAGAGTACATCGAGGTTTTATAGTAGAGTTGCAATCACACACTTATTACATCGATGGCTAAAAAAAACTTATTACAATAATCATGGCTTAAGGCCATCTAATAACGATAACAGCGGAAGGCTTGGAAGATAAGTGAGTCCATCAACTCCATCGGCATCACTGAGTATAGAACCACGACCTAAACGCACCTCAATCGTCGTCTGAAAAGTCTGCAACATTAACGTTGCAGCCCGAAAACGGGTCAGCACATGGAATATGCTGGCAATGTAACACATAGAGGGTAATGAAACAATAAGCCTATACTACATGCATATTTGGCTGGTGGTAAGGCTCTATGGTTACAGTTTTGCGAAAAGCCAATTTTTCCCTACATCAAAGGAATAATTTTGTTTAACTATCATGGTGGTTGTTAAACATTGGGAATGGTTGACAGCATCCTCAATCCCAATTAAAAGTACTCATTAAAAACCCAATAGCTTTTATTAGAAGTAACATGTTGAGATTCACAATGATATTCAAGTACTAGATACTCAAAACGTCCATAACCGGGGACACGGCTAATCATGATTAGTTTGTTACTCTGCAGAGGTTTGCGCACTTTTTCCCACATGACTCGATCGCCTCCGTTTGTTTCCTCGCACTGCATGGTGTTTGAGAAACGGATGACCGAGACATAGTCTTTCAGAAGCACTAGCACCTTACATGTGGGGTAGACCGGTACACCTACATCCCCTACATCTGCTAGTCCACCCCGTAAGAGTTCGCACAACTTAGTCAACTATGCTAGAGCCCATAGTAGCATGTGGCTGCACACGGAAGTTTCCAGTTTGAAATATCTTATGATCCCTTTGAGCCTGGGTGGCGGTCC
>NW_025226516.1:19114-21226 GCF_018294505.1 Triticum aestivum | reverse complement strand
GGCGCTGTTTTTTTTTAAATTAAACCAAATGAATTAAAGAAAAATACCAATTGAACTCCAAATTAAATAAAACAAATTTTCCCCGACTCCTAAAAATGAGTCGAACAAAATGAACTTTAAAAATGGCAAACATGCATAAATTTTTAAAATGCTCTTTTTTTTTTGCCTAAGCAAAATAAATCTTCCAAAACCAAATCTTGATTTATTTATAATATCTTCATTTTTCCTAAATATTGGGAAAGTCATATTATTCCCTCTCTTAAAATTTTTTTATAGGAAAAATTTTATGAAGATAATTAAATAAATCCAAATGATCCTATTTTCAAAATTTGAGAAATCCCAAATATGAAAATAATGAAACTTCCAACTCTCTCCGAGGGTCCTTGAGTTGCGTGAAATTTTCTAGGATCGGAAAATGCGAGAAAAATATGATATGCATGATGATCTAATGTAATACATTCCAAATTGAAAATTTGGGATGTTACAGCACACTCAAAACGGAGCAACTGTTCAACACATACTCCATACAAGTTTAAAGGACAAGCTGTCCAAAACAGCAACTAGGCATATTGCAAGCATCAAAACAATATGCTACAGCATCTCAACATGAAAACAAAAGATATGGGCATGATGTACAGGTAAAGCATAACAAAACATGAACACTGATCTATCTCCAGAAATCACTAGAACATGCTCAAACCCACATGGCAAGATTGCAAATAATAACAGTTCAGACTTTGCAGAAAATAATATCAGGTTGCAATGTTTAGAGCTATCAAACAACATGTTGTAGGGACTTATCATGGCAAACAAAGGCATTGCATGGTACTACTAAATGCATAGAACAAAAGTCCCTTACTGACCATGAGCCAAAAAGGATCAGAAGAAATGATGGCACCCATGTAAACATGGCAAGTTATAATACAGATTCATACATGGCAGGAACAGAATTATGAAGGCATGTTGATGAGCTTGTACCACTCACCACAGAGCAATACATGGCATGGAAAGGCAACCAACAGTAAGAAGACATGTTTGTGAAGCTAAGCAAGTCAAGAACAAGTTCATAGCATGCAAGGATCAACTACAACAACCTTGGCAAAATTGAATAACATGTAAACAATCTGCCAGGAAACATTTTGTAGAAAAAGTAGAGCACGAAAATGACATTCTAGACTACTCCATAATTGCAAACAGGGGCATGAATGGATAGATCATAACCATATTTTCAAAACACCCTTACTGAAGTATCTCAAAATATGCATGGATCTCTCTGTAGCATCATGTTTACATGGCATCAAAATAACAGCAGAACAGGGACTAAAATCAGCAACATTACGAAGCCTAGTTTGCATGCTTGTGCTAGTCACCACATTGATCACAAAAATACATGGCATACACCTCTATAAAGAAGACATGGCATAGATCAAAACACATGTACACATCAACCTCATAGGATGCACACATCAATCATGGCAAAAATGACAAAAGAACTAGTTCTGTTAATAGACAGTAGACAACATTATGAAGCACTCTTCAAACGATGATTCAGGCATCAAGATGAGCTCAAATGAACATGATGTAATGGAATGAAATGATGTACTCGTTGATACGAACAATTTGACATATTACACGCACAAAACGGAGCAGTATGCATGAAGATATGATGCGATGAACATGGCATGATAATGTCAAAATATTTTGGGACTTGGTCATTTTTCAGGAAAAAACGGAGTGGGCGCAGATTAGCTAAAAATCGCACGGGCAGGGTTTACTGGGCTCTCACCATGGGCCAAGCCCAGAAGGAAGGAGAGGCCGGCCGGCTTGGAGGTGGGCTGGGCCGGAAGAGGCCGTGGCCCACGCGGGCGACTGGGGGCGTCGTCCTCCCGACGCGGGACGAGGCCGGCGGCGCGGGACGACGACGTTCAAACTCCGGTGAACGGAGCGACGGAGCGGCGAGGACTCAGGGAAATGGGCGGATCCGGAGGTGGGGGTTCCAGATCCGAGCTCGACGGCGACCTGCGGAGCTCCACAGAGCGGCATCGGCGAGTTCCTTCGGCGGCGGGGGCTGCTGTCCAGGAGAGAGAGAGAGAGAGAGAGAGAGAGAGAGAG
>NW_025226516.1:13789-19047 GCF_018294505.1 Triticum aestivum | reverse complement strand
TGCGGGTTGGGTGGCGCGGAAAAAGAGGAGGAGGGGGTTATGGTTGCCCAAAATGGAGATGTGGTGTCCATTTATAGCAGGGATGGCTAGGGTTTGGTTTGGGGGGGGGGGTTTGGAGCCCTCCGATCTCGATCGGGCAGTTCCGGACGCGAGGGGGTTAGACAGGCCTAGGTGGGCTGTGACGAGAGGGTTGGGCTGAGAGGAGAGGGGAGAAATGCAGCCTGGCAACTGTTTCCGGATACCGAAAACGTCCGACGTATAGACCGGCTATATTGCGGTTGTAGGTTTAACGGTTGGGCTATCAGATGGACTCCGAATGCGACGAAACTTGGCAGGCGGCCTGTCTACACTATAATAAGACCGCACGACAAGTTGGAACCCATTCCGAGAACATTTTTATGCCACTTATAAAATAATATTTCGAAGGTGCCGCGGGCGCGTGCGAGTGTGTCTGGACTCCGAACGGACAACGGAGAGAACCGGGAGAACCTGAACGGATGCAAGTTTTGAAAAACATGAGGATGAAATGCAGATGATGACATGGAAAAATGCAACACGCAATCAGATGACATGGCAACGACGGCGAATAACTGGCAGACACCTGGCGCATCAAAACCGGGGCGTTACAGAGTTAATCTTCGATATCGTCCCTTTCCGTAGTGGTTATCACGCACTGCTTGGACAAACCACATTCGCTCGATTCAATGCGGTACCACACTATGCATACCTTAAGCTCAAGATGCCAAGACCTCGCGGGGTCATAACAGCCAATGGAAACATGGACCGCTCTCTCCGTACAGAAGAGCATACTGCAGCTCTCACGGCAGAAGTACAATGCAGCCTTCTCCAGCAAACCACCAATCCGGCGACAACAACCCCGAACACCGTCAAGCGAATCTGGAGTACCCTGCAATAGGATCACCAGGCACGCCAAGAGCTCGACTAGCAGTCCGGCCTCCGCTCCAGCCCCATCAAGGCAGCATTCGTACCGCGTACACAATTATGCACTCAAAATACCATGGGCATAGGCGGAGGCGCAATAGTGACTCAGTCAACAGTGCAGTACAGCCGCGACATACTTTAATAACCCCCTTTTTTTATCTTTCAGGGCGCTGCTTTCAGGCAGCCTCTTCAAAAGAGCCGGATTGTCATACTTGCATAGGAGAGAAAACCAAGGAGGCAAAAGCCTTTGCGCACAAAGGGAATACCTAGGTGGAATCTGTTCACGATCATTATACCTGTTTTATATACATACATGCAGCCCGCCCTTGGATAGGACATGTTAAATAGTCCTATTTACTTTCGCTTAACACATTCATTGTAAACATAAGCTTAGACGTATTATTCATCCATGGGAGATAATATATAGCATCAGCTTATTATTCCTATTTGCACATTTTTCTATTAATAGTTTATTTAATATTGCATCCGTACACCTTGGTACGTTCAGTTTGCCAGGGGCTTCTTATGGCGCCCCATACTACGACAAGATAAGTCCGAACATTTTCAACAGTGCGGCACCCAGAACTTATAGCATTATATGCATCAGCTCCGAATCACGTCTTGGGTCAATAGTTGGGTTTGCCCGGCTCCCTTGTTTTGGTACCTTACGTTCCGTTATATCGGCTAAGGTAGTGCAGGGAGAACTATTGCGATTGTGTCCCGGTTCTTTCGGACGAGCACCTCAGTAGAGAAAGCCAAAAACTGACCGGCATGATGCGGCGAGAGCTGGTCGCTGTTCGAGAGGTCTTAAAATCCTTAAAGAATGAGGAATCGGCCTCGTCCGATTTAGGCGTATATAGCGCCCCAATTCGGCTTTCCGAATTCTAGGGGCTTCGCCGAAATTTCAAATTGTAGACTTCTATGGCTAAGTGAAAGTTATAAAGCTGCATAGTCCGATTGCCTTGTTCGCTGCGCCAAACACCTCCTTCAGGGACCAAAAATTTAGATAAAGAGTGTCTGGGTTTTTTCCACGAACACCCCAGTACTAGTTATGTGGGGGCGGAAGCCGACGACTGGCCTACTTTCAGAATTCTATAACCAGCCGCACAGAAGGTAATATTTTAAATCAAAACAAAGCGCTATATAGCGCAAATGACTTCATCTTTATATTACAAAAATGACAGAAGTACATTCACTCAAAGATCGTGTCCTTGGTACATTCATCGGCCACGAGACGAGCGCCTTTCATAATGCCATCATAATATTTTTCGGGACAGCGATGCGCATTGCCCTCTGGCGGTCCATCCTTCACCAGCTTCTCCGCATCCAGCTTGCCCCAATGCACCTTCGCACGAGAAAAGGCTCGGCGGGCACCCTCAATGCAAACAGATCGCTTGATCACTTCAAGCCGCGGACAGGCATTTACCATCCGCTATATCAAGCTGACATAGCTAGCGGGCAGGGGCTCACCAGGCCACATCCGGACTGTGAAATCTTTCATAGCCACTTCGGCCGCCCTGTGGATTTCAACCAGCTGCTTCAATTGGTCACTCAGAGGCATTGGGTGTTCGGCTCCAGCATATGGGACCAGAACAGCTTCTCCGTTGAGCTCCCTGTTGGTGTCAAAACTGGTGGATCTCGGGTAGGGGGTCCCGATCTGTGCGTCAAGGCTGATGGTAACAGGAAGCAAGGGACACAGATGTTTACCCAGGTTCGGGCCCTCTCGATGGAGGTAAGACCCTACTTCCTGCTTGATTAATATTGATGATATGGGTAGTACAAGAGTAGATCTACCACGAGATCGTAGAGGCTAAACCCTAGAAGCTAGCCTATGATGGTATGATAGTAATTCTGATCAGCCTTCTAAGGACCAACCTCTCCGATTTATATAGACACCGGAGAGGGCTAGGGTTTACATGGAGTCGGTTACAAGAAAGGAAACACAATATCCGGATCGCCAAGCTTGCCTTCCATGCCAAGGAGAGTCCCATCCGGACACGGGCCGAAGTCTTGAGTCTTGTATCTTCACGCTTCAATAGTTCGGACGTTGCACATAGTCCGGCTGTCCGGATACCCCCTAATCCAGTACTCCCTCAGTAGCCCCTGAACTAGGCTTCAATGACGATAAGTCCGGCACGCAGTATTGTCTTCGGCATTGCAAGGTGGGTTCCATCTCCGAATACTCCAAAGTACCTGTTACGACCAATAGTGTCCGGCCTCCAATCAATGTTGTGCTCCTTGGCTTGAGTGCCTCAATAATGACCACCTCCACGTGTCAAGTGAATGCGAGGAGCCGAGGCATTTTTGCATTTGACACCCTCGATCCTCCGGGCTGACCGCCTATTTGAAGGGACGGGGATTCTTAGATCCAGACCTCACTCACTCTCCCCGAGCGAGCATCTCGTAGAACATGTTCGACGGTATTTTGTGCATTGTTGCATAAAATAATAATTTTATTTTTAATGAGTTTTGATGCAGGTTATCGGTGCAAAGGCAAGTTGTTAATAATACAAAGGCAAAATGCTAGCATGACACTTTTGCATGCACGTACTTGAACAGGCACATGCATGAAATCATGATGCAACTAATATGTGTGCATGCAGACGTCCTGGACCGTGCCATGCACATATACATACGTATTTGTGTATTTGCGGCCGGCTGGCAAGCACACATGTATACTTCTCCACATACCCAAATACCCATTTGTATGCATACACCTTTTACGTATGTATTCGGGTATCTACGACCGACCGGCAAGCATCTCTAAATACCCATAGATACGCGTACATGGCCGAATACCTGATAAATTGCACGGAAGCAGCAGACGTACGCGTACAAATATTTGGCAAGCCATCAGATTTTGGAAACAAAGGCAGCCGAGGGGAGGATCATTGCATGCATTTAAACAAGGTATGTATCAGATGCTTTCCTTTGTGGGTGCAGGCGTGCAAAGCAAGAAGAGAACGTATTGGAAAGGAAAGGAACATTTTAAGGTGAAAAGCTTTGGATCCGATGGCACTGGGCAGCCATGTATGGAAGGTTTGCACCGACGTAGACGGCAAGGGTTCCGCCTCTTGACTATATATACGTGAGGATCCTTGCAACCAAGGGAAAAAAAGAGCCAGGGAACACAGATGAGAGGAGACGGAAGCTAGCCGGGCGAGACGCGCCCACGGCGGCGGCGTGTACGGCAGGCTGGCTCAAGAGGGTGCAAGTACACATGCGAGAACACCGGCGAGAGGACGTGGCAGCGGCAACGACACCCGCCCGAGCTCGACGACGGCAATGGAGCATCTTGCGATGCATGGCACATGCAAGGGCACGATGCTGAGGTGCTCTGTACTTCAATGACTAGTTTCTTTTATATTCTTATTTATACAGATCGCATCAAGAAAAGCCAAGCAAGAAACACCCAAGCAGAGGAACGCAGCCGGCCAAACCCACGCAGCGACGCGCCCCTGGAGGCAGCGTAGAGGAGGTCAGAGGATACACCGGCGGCGGCATGTGCGCAAAGGGGAGGCACCAGTAGATGCATCTGGCCAAACAGCCAAGAAGAGCTCGCGGCGGTCGCGGCCAATTGAAGAAGCTAACGCACCATGTCTTCTTTATGGTATGTACTTTTCCTTTTCATGTATCAGGTGACGGGGGCACCCTTCTTGTACCATGCGTTGGTGGCCGCGGATGATGAGGCGCTTTTCTCGTACCATACGTTGGTGGCCGCGGATGATGTGGCACTCTTCTCGTACCAGATGCAATGGAGACATATATCGACACCGCCAGGACCGTCGTCTACATCATCAAGCCGTTGCCAAAGGATGGAGGCGTGGAACTCGCCAGGATGGCGCTAATCGTCAAGATGGTGCCACAGAGGATGGTGACACAGAGCTCGCCAAGACGACGCCCGTCATTTTCTTCATCAACCCAGGTGCCGTGGAGGATCGCGGCATGGAGTTTCGTCAAGCTGGAGCCTGAAGGCACGGAGCATGTAGGGATGGTGCCGCATGCCGCGGAGGATGCGAGACGGAGCTCGCTAGGACGACGCTCGTCATCTTCTTCATCAAGCCGGCGCTCTGGAGGACGAAGGCGTGGAGGCTCGGGACGATGGCGCCATGGAGTTTGCCAAGATGACGCCAATGTCAACAGCATCAACCTGGTGCTGCAAGGATCGTGATGGGGAGCTCACAAGAAGGACTCCTGCCATCCACTTCGTCATGCTGGAGCTAGAGGAGGGAGACGTGGCGCCCATTGAGGATGTCATCGACATCTACTTCGTCAAGCTGGAGCCCAAAGGCGCGGAGCACGTAGGGATGGTGCCG
>NW_025226516.1:2617-13259 GCF_018294505.1 Triticum aestivum | reverse complement strand
CTTCTTCATCAAGCCGGCGCTTTGGAGGACGAAGGCGTGGAGGCTCGGGACGATAGCGCCACGGAGTTCGCCAAGATGACGCTAATGTCAACAGCATCAACCTGGTGCCGCAAGGATCGTGACAGGGAGCTCACAAGAAGGACGCCCGCCATCCACTTCATCATGCTGGAGCTAGAGGACGGAGGCGTGGCGCCCATTGAGGATGCCGCCGAGATCTACTTCGTCAATATGGAGCCCGAAGGCTCGGAGCATGTAGGGATGGTGCCGCATGCCGCGGAGGATGGCGAGACGGAGCTCGCTAGGACGACGCCCGTCATCTTCTTCATCAAGTCGGCGCCATGGAGGACAAAGGCGTGGAGGCTCGCAACGATGCCGCCGCCGTGCCGCCTTGGATGGCGGCGCCGAGCTCGCCAAGACGACGCCCAGCGCCAGCACCCGGTACCGCGGAGAATCGCGGCGTGGAGGTCGCAAGGAGGACACCATTAACGTCTAACATCATCAAGTTGGACCGGAGGCATGGAGCTCGCGGGACAGCACCACCAAGTCTACCTCGTCAAGATGGAGCCCGCGACATGGAGCCAAGAAGATAACACACCCACCCTTGGTGCTGTCCGTGACCTGGAGGAGAAGATGGTGCTACATGACGGTCTCCATGACCCGGAGCCCATGAAGATGAGGCGTGATGGCGAGGAGGCAATGTGACTTTGCCAAACACTAACTTCCGATGGCCCTGTGAGGCGGTGCCCTTGTCTTGGAGGACCACCATAAACACGGCGTCCAGCTGAGACGAGGCACCAACCACACCGGCACTGCCGATACGAGCGAGCGTTGGTTTTACACCGACGCCGGTCTCCATAAGAATACTCCCGCGAGGCGAACCCCTTGCATACCCGATGAAGCCGTTACATCATAAAGAAGTCCGAGCTGAGCAGGACCCATGCAACTTCAACACCGACTACATCAACGTTGTCAAGACCGACGAGGCGCGACGGCGCGGGCGAACATGGCCAACACAAAGCCATGTTTTGAGTGGCACATGTACCGACGAGGACACGGGCTTTGCCGTCGCCCGCACCATACACACACACCATCATCATCATGCATGGAGAACGCAAAGAGAAGACGACGAAGACGACCACATGGCTTAATCGGAGGTATCTCGCGGAGCAACCCGCGGGAGTAATTAACCGGGAGCTTTTCGAGGCCCCGGGAACCAGGAGACCACACATCGCCATAGTCAGGCAAGCCGCGCTAGTAGGCCACGGAGCGCATTCCTTTTTTTATGGGATCTTGTAATTTTGTTTATCCGATGAGATTAATGAAATACTTGTTTCCCATACCAGTTTTTTTGTGTACTGTGTACACTGGCACGCTCGCACACTTTTCTTTTCCCCGGCGCATGAGAGAAATCAAACTCCCTCTTCCCTTCATCTGGAGCGTTTTAAGATTTTTCTCGTTTCAAACAAATTGGCACGCCCGGTGGGACATGGTTCTCCTCCCATCTTTGTTGTGCAACAATGGTCGTTGATTTCGTCTTCAAGTCTTCTCCAACAATATGAGATGGCATCAATCCTTGGGTGCAATTTTAATTTGCCTCATCATCTGCCAGAATTGGAGGCCAAGTGTGTGTCCATAAGATGTTGCTATTGTCTATGGGCATTCGTTTCTCGAAGGGCACGAAGGTGACGTCTATACATGAAGGCGGCTCTATGGAACAGGGGGAACACCCAATGCCCTAAGTTCCTCACTAAAAGGGGAGCCTGCGGTGGGGGCATAGTCGCTTGGGAGCATACGTGGCCTAGCTCCATCCCCAAAAATCGTGCAATGGGGAGACAACCTGTGCCGGCAGCATCTATGTGGCACATGGAGAAGTTGCGCACTTAGGGATCGGCACCCACGGTTGTGGTGTCATACGGTCCACAAGAAGGCGGTATTATGTCTGGCTCGGCAGACACGCCGACGGAGGCAACGCCATGCTACAAGAGGCATAACAATGCGTTTTTTCCTCTCCTTTATCTTTTTTCTTGTAGAAGGGCATGCATCCAGTAGAAGTTCATCTACATGGGATCAACTCGCATCTGGCGGACACTCACTGAAGGTAGGTAACCCAGCCAGGAGGAGACATTGCCCGATGCCCGTGATGGCAGCATTGAGGAGGGCGCATCCGATGGAGGCTAGCTCACAGCGGCACCACGCAGGTGATGGTGTGAACTACGCCCGAGCTTGAAGATGCACCAATGGCGGAGACCGGGGGAGTCGCGGAAGAAGCCCAGACGTACCATTGGGTGCGCGCTCCCATGGCAACCGCGTACAACACTAGAAGTGGCAGCGACCCCGATGTAGGCATCGCGCCAAGGAGGATGATGTACAGGGTACACTCGTATCCGAGGCAGACGCGGATGACGCACTAGCGGTCATGGTAGCGATGCCGGACGCACGCCGGAGAACCACCCAGCAGTGCCTCTTCTACTCAAACACGCTACATCAACCCACATGGCATGTACAACAGCGGTCAGGGTGGACACGGTCCGGGCCGGTCCGGTCCCTGACCGAGCCGCCGTTTTGACCGGCCGCCGGCGGTCCGGACCGGACCGGACCGACCAGCCTGGCGGTCCTGTTTCCAGGGACCGGACCGGTGGCGGCGAAGCTCGGGCCGGACCGAGCGGACCGGCCAACCCACCACCGGCGGCATCGTGCGAGTGTGCAGCGACGAGGTGGGAGATGTGCGCGGGTGCTATGGCGCGTTGGACGACGTGCGCGAGGGCCGGCGGCGAGGTGGACGACGTGCGGTAGAAAGTGCGCTGGGCGGCGGCAAAGGCGCGGTGTTAGCCATGATCTTCTTAGCAGTTATTCTGTTCCATGCAATTAATTTAGCGCATGCATGGGATCACGATTTTCTGTATATGGGCCTTGCCGTGATTGATGGGTCAATTCTGACGTGAAGTTAGTTGTAGAATGACACCGTGATTATCGGATCGATCGAACCATGTTTCTCTCGTTCCTTCTATTTTCTGTTCGACTGAATAAAAGGGAACGCTTGCATGGGATAACGCATGATTATCGAATCGAAACCATTTCTCTCTTAGTCGTGAATAAAAGGAAAGGCAGCGAGGAGTTGTCGTCGGAAGGCGCCTTAATTATCGTTTCGAATTGAATCCGAATTTATCTTGTTCTCACTATTTTCTCTGGATTGATTAAAAGGAAAACAAAGCGGTAGGGAGCATGACTTCCACTTGCCCCTTTTCCTCTCGATAATCACGGGTGTGACAGCCTGTTCTTTCTACCTGATGCATGCGATATGAGTTTTCTTCTCCTGTTCAAGTAAATAAAAGGAAACAAATCAGGGAGGAGCGCGGCCACGCTGGAGAAGGACGTCGGGGCCTGGCCGTCGGACTCGCAGCGCGCGGATCTTACCGGCCAGAGCATGGTGCCGCCGCTGGCCCCGATGACGATGAACAGCCGCCAGCGTGCTTCGGTCCGCTCGGTCGGACCGGTCAAAGACCGGACCGAACCGAGTAAATTTCGGGCCGAAAATCTGTAACCGGACCGGCCAATATCTTGAGCGGGCCAGGCCCGTACGGTCCGGTCCTGAACGGGCCACGAGCGGGCCGAAAAGCCCGCTCGCTCCGTCCAGCCTGAAACAGCGGTAAGCACACACATCAGCAGAGGCCGCGGACAATGCGTCCAGTGGAGGGAAAAGGCCGAGGTGGCGACGACGCTCCCATGGAGGCGGCGTCGTGTAGATTGCGCTCATCGGAGACGGCACACCCTGACCTCGGATGCGCGTATGCTGGAAGGGAGCAGGCCAAAGGAGACACGTGAGGTCGCGGACGCATTCGCCCGTGGCGTCGTGCTGGCACCGGTGCCCTTGCCCATACATCTTGTGTGCTGGATTTGGAGGACACGCCATGGAGAAGAACATGCCATGCATGTTAAGGTATGTTCGTGTTGTTTCCTATCTTGCAGATGGCCTACCAATGAATATGGGTGAAGCACGGGTCCATGTGTAACCATTCATGCGTACACAAGGTCGTGAAGAAATTTCAACGGCCATACATGCTACTAGTGTTGGCAGGAGAGTACCCCGGTCGACCCTCAAGATGTCGATGCTGGAGCCAAGGAGATGGATGGAGGGGAGCCGCAGACACATAGTATGCCCCACACGCAGAAGAAATGAAGGGCGGCAACCATAAGCTCGCAGACGGAGTCCATGGGCATCGTGTCGAGGAGGACCACACGCTGGATGCACTCATAGCCGGGATTGTCACGGATGACAGGCCGGCGACCGACGATGACAAATGTCCGCCGGTGAGGCCAACAAAGCCTTCTTTCATATAGGCCGCCACACGCTATATGAACACAGACTATGCTACGATGGAGGATGCACACACAACCGGAGGCAGCGACACATGAACCAATGGATGTCACGCCGAGGAAGGGTCCTGCACAGGGCATACCCGAAGTCAGCACGGAAGTTGCAAATGATGTAACAGCGGCTGCAGATCCATGGACGCCGACGCCTGGCGTGCGCCGCGGAACAGGTCGACAGTGCCTCCTTCTGTGGGTGCCCACACATTACATCGATTACACGCGCCAACGGAGGCTGCGGACGACGCAACATCTGCCGTGGAGCCATGGATGCTAATGCCGGACACATGTCGGAGAAGAGGCCGGTGGTTCCTTCTTCCACGTACACCACATCGACACACACAACTCGAAGGCCGCGAGAACCATGCCGAGGAGCACCCTGCCACGAGTACAGGAGTAGCCGAAATGCACAGCTGCAGATAACACGCCGGCGGTCGCGGCTCCCTACAAGTACCACGGCGACGATGTACACATATCAAAAAGTGACCCACCGATGCTTTCTTGCAATGCTTTCTTCAATTTGCATCAAGACTCGCATCTGGAAGTAGCCTGTGTCTTCTCCCATCTACACCAGCATCCTACACCAATGCATACGATGTACAGAAGCAGCAAAGGCACCCATCATCAAGTGAAACACCTGTACACGCCGGGAGGAGGAAGCCAGCGTCCAAGGCTCCACCACCATCCGCCTCTACACCAAGAAGAATGAAATCATGGCGTCCATCTTCTTCAATGGGACACCCGCATATTTAATGTATGGCTATCTCCCTTTTCATCTCACATTTCAGCGAGCGATGATGCACAACGTGCCCCGGTGCATGACGCACACACTCAGTCGGAGGCAGCGACACCACGCCGCCAATATTAGTTGCACCAAAGGGAAATCGCAGAAGAGGCCCCGACACTTGATGCACTTGTGCCCAAGGCAGTCGTGGACGACGCGCCGGCGGCTGCACCCCATGGACGTACCACGACATCGACGGACGCTTGCCGGAGAGCTCATCGGCGGTGTTTTCTTCCATGCATGCTTCCACAACGACAGTGGCAAGGCTGCTAGTGAGTAGCTCGGTGCTAACTCCACACCACCGATGACATCAGAGGGGCTGCCGGTGTGCGCGGCCTGACGCCATCTACACCACCTGTGACCATGTTGGAGTCATCATCATCAACCTCCATCTCAACAAGGAAGGCTGCTACGTCAACATGTCGTCACCATCTTCATCGACTTCACACCTGGAAGGGACGCCGACTACATCGACACGATGCCATTCGACTACATCGACACGGCGTCGCAATCTTCATCAACTCTTCATTGGGTCGGGACTGCATCAGCACGCCTCCATTCTTCTACACCAATTGTCTAAACCGAGCGGAGGTCGTCCCCCGTAACTGTGATGCCCCAAGGTCTACATCGATGAGCTAGTATTGTCCTCATCATTAACCACTAATGTCGTGCGGCAACACTCAAGTCTACTCCAACTTCTACATCAACACACTTCCCCGAAATCGTCTTAGCGCCGGCAAGGCAAAGCTATACTCCATCGACATGTCTTTTTCCGATGAAGCAATCCATATCTTGCCAGGCACCGACGAGGCGAAGGCAAGTTACCAGTCCGACACGGACAAGGCGGACACCACCAGGCCGGGCACCAACGAGGCGAAGGCCGCCCACTCGGACAATCGACAAAGACAGAGGGATATGGCTAAGCATGGCCGGAGCGATGGGCGTACCGCTCTCCCCTTCACTTCATCACCCCATCCCCACCATATACACCAATCCAACAGCGCGATCAAAGCCTTCCACAAGACTCTCGGCAAGATACTCATGAAGATGGAGAAAAGGAATAGGAGAGACTGGCATGACCGTCTCTTTGAGTCCTTGTGGGGCGTACCGCATTGTGGTCTGTACCCCAACATAGGCAATCATGTTTTCTCTCATTTACGGGAGTGAGGTGGTCCTACCACTGGAGGTCCAGCTACCCTCTTTGAGGGGTGGTTATCCAAGATGAGATCACCCAAGACGAACGGGTACAACTGCGGTTCCAGGAGCTCAACGCCCTTGAAGAGGGGCGACTTCATGCCCTGCAGAACCTGGAGCTTTACCGCCAGAATATGGTGAGAGCTTACGACAAGCTTGTCAAGCAATGTATCTTCCGGAAAGGCGAGTTGGTCCTTGTGCTCAGGCAGCCCATCGTCGTGACGCACACGATGAAGGTCAAGTTTGAGCAAAAGTGGGAAGGGCCATACGTCATTGAGAAAGTCTACGACGGGGGAGCATACCAGCTTGTCGATTCCCAGGGAGTCCGACCTATGCCCCCAATCAACGGAAGGTTCCTCAAAAAAATTCTTAAAATTTTGCCTCTTTTGTTGCCTTTTCGATTTTCATTGGGGAAATTTTTTTCTGTGGGCTTTCGGATCCATGATGCATTTTCCTTAGCATTTTGTGGATATATCTAGTTTTCCCCAATTTTTACAGACTATGTCCAAAAAATGGCTTTCCCCTGTCACACCATGTTGTTGATCGAAGTTTTGGCTACCCTAGGACTTGTTGGAGGGCGGCACAATGTGTGGACTCGCAGGTGGAGCGGCTCCTACACCCACAACGCACGACACGTACCAGGTGTATGCTTCCGGAGGCAGCAGAGATGATTACTTAGGCACTTCTGAGTATTGAGACCCCACGCTCTTCATGTTTCCCGGCCTGCCTCGTGTTCACAGAGGCTCACTCTCCAGGGAAGACTATAGGAAAAGATTATGGAGGGCTGCCTGACCCAACACAAGTTGGTTTGGTGTGTAGTCACATGGCAACCCTGGGGTGCGCCACCAGAAGCCAAGATAATGTGCTAGAGGTTTTTTTTCCTAGTCCACAGAGGTGAACAGTTCCCTTCCAAGTTCTCAAGGTGGGTCCCGAAGAATCCTGGAAGAAGAATCCCCAAGAAGTTCGAGCCGAATGTCAAAACAGTCTGTGAAGTCCGCGTCCAATCAATCATCCTCATGAGCAATCAAGATGAAATTCTGAAAGTACAAGAAGCAAATTCAAGAAAGAAAATCCCAACAGTCCAAGAAGCAATCAAGCGATCCCAAGTAGTAAGGAACCCATTGCAAGGAAGGCGGGAGGTAGCTGTTCACCACCCCTCAATATGCATGAAGAAAAATCACCAAGCCGTTGACCCAAAACCATTTACCCTGAACTTATCACACCCAAGTCTTTGAGTTCATGGGGCCTGTGCAGGGGGCATGTTGAGTTGTGGGGTCCTCAGTATGATGATGGGCTAGAGTATGAATTTTCGTTGCCTCTCGGAAGCACCCCAAAACACGGCGTCTTCATACACGTACACCGAAGCTTATTTAAGTTGTTGAGTTGCAATCGTCAAGGTCTTTCGATGGTTCCCAATGACAAGTCCTTCGGTAGCCTTCTCGGATATCATGCCTATAGCTGGTGTATAACGGGAAAGCCAACATTTTAAAACCCACTTTTTTCCCTTTTTTCCGCCTGTTTTCTTTTGGTGTTTCTAGTTGTGCCCCTCCGACATGTTTGCAGGCATGGATAGGCGCTTCCTGTCGTCGTCGATGACATTTTGACGACAAATCACTACATTGAACTACATCATGGGTGTTTGGGGCAGCAATACCCATGCGTTCCTGACAACACCGGCGACAGCCCGACAACCAATGGTCTACACCGAAACGCATGATGGGCGCCAGAAGTCAACACCGGCGCTCACGAAGATGGAGCCGATTCGTCTCCGCAACCCCGTATCCAACAACAACGAAGCGTGGGGGCAACGTCAACTCTTCGATTATTCTTAAGGCCGATGGCGTCCCGGCGCACCACCAGAATTATCACACCATGGATGGTGTGACGGCTCGCTCAACGAAGGGGAGCTATCGATGGTCTACCGATGCCTCACCTACATCAACACCAAGAGATCATGGGAGCGGTGCAACGCGCTAGTGCGGCCAGTGTGAATCTGTGAAACCCTCCAATCAAGTCGGTTGGCACCGTAGCAGCTAGACGGTCGCGACGAGATTGGTAAACTTTCGTTTTTGTTTTCAGGACAAGGCATGATGTTTCACCATGGAATGAAGACGGAACAAGGTTGCTTTGTTGTTAGGCATCATGTGCGTTATGCGATCCAACGAACTCCCTACAGAACACAAGTGTGGATGGAGATGCCTACACTATTTTTGTTACTAACAAATCATCTAAGAAACCATGCTCACGATGTCACGAAGACGTCACCTTTGAACCAGTTCTCTAGGCTGCATATGAATTACACACCATAAAAAAACTATTTCGTCGAGTCAAGCTCAATTTGCTTCGCACTCAAGCTCGACTCGGCAAGGGGGCATTTGTTCGACGGTATTTTGTGCATCGTTGCATAAAATAATAATTTTATTTTTAATGAGTTTTGATGCAGGTTATCAGTGCAAAGGCAAGTTGTTAATAATACAAAGGCAAAATGCTATTGCATGACACTTGGCACGCACGTACTTGAACAGGCACATGCATGAAATCATGATGCAACTAATATGTGTGCATGCACACGTCCTGGACCGTGCCATCCACATATACATACGTATTTGTGTATTTGCGGCCGGCCGGCAAGCACACATGTATACTTCTCCAAATACCCAAATACCCATTTGTATGCATACACCTTTTACGTATGTATTCGGGTATCTACGGCCGACCGGCAAGCATCTCTAGATACCCGTAGATACGCATACATGGTCGAATACCTGATAAATTGCACGGAAGCAGCAGACGTACGCGTACAAATATTTGGCAAGCCATCAGATTTTGGAAACAAAGGCAGCTGAGGGGAGGATCATTGCATGCATTTAAACAAGGTATGTATCAGATGCTTTCCTTTGTGGGGGCGTGCAAAGCAAGAAGAGAACGTATTGGAAAGGAAAGGAACATTTTAAGGTGAAAAGCTTTGGATCCGATGGCAACGTGCAGCCAAGTATGGAAGGTTTGCACCGACGTAGACGGCAAGGGTTCCGCCTCTTGACTATATATACATGAGGATCCTTGCAACCAAGGGAAAAAAGGAGCCAGGGAACACAAATGAGAGGGGACGGAAGCTAGCCGGGTGAGACGCGCCCACGGCGGCAGCGTGTACGGTAGGCTGGCTCAAGAGGGTGCAAGTACACATGCGAGAAGACCGGCGAGAGGACGTGGCGATGGCAATGGAGCATCTTGCGATGCATGGCACATGCAAGGGCACGGCGCTGAGGTGCTCTGCACTTCAATGACTAGTTTCTTTTATATTCTTATTAATACAGATCGCATCAAGAAAGCCAAGCAAGAAACACTCGAGGAAAGAAGGGCACCCAACCAGAGGAACGCAGCCGGCCAAACCCACGCAGCGACGCGCCCCTGGGGGCAGCATAAAGGAGGTCAGAGGATACACCGGCGGCGGCGCGTGCGCAAAGAGGAGGCACCAGCAGACGCATCTGGCCAAACAGCCAAGAAAAGCTCGCGGCGGTCGCGGCCAATTGAAGAAGCTAACGCACCATGTCTTCTTTATGGTACGTACTTTTTCTTTTCATGTATCAGGTGACGGGGACGACGCTACCAGCGGAGAAGGCCGTGGATGACGAGGCACCCTTCTCGTACCATGCGTTGGTGGCCGCGGATGATGAGGCGCTCTTCTCATACCATGCGTTGGTGGCCGCGGATGATGTGGCACTCTTCTCGTACCAGATGCAATGGAGACATATATCGACACCGCCAGGACCGTCGTCTACATCATCAAGCCGGTGCCAAAGGATGGAGGCGTGGAACTCGCCAGGATGGCGCCAATCTTTAAGATGGTGCCGCGGAGGATGGCGACACGGAGCTCGCCAAGACAACGCCCGTCATTTTCTTCATCAACCCAGGTGTCGCGGAGGATCGCGGCATGGAGTTTCATCAAGCTGGAGCCCGAAGGCATGGAGCACGTAGGGATGGTGCCGCGTGTCGCGGAGGATGGCGAGACAGAGCTCACTAGGACGACGCCCGTCATCTTCTTCATCAAGCCGGCGCTATGGAAGACGAAGGCGTGGAGGCTCGGGACGATGGCGGCATGGAGTTCGCCAAGATGGCGCCAATGTCAACAGCATCAACCTGGTGCTGCAAGGATCGTGATGGGGAGCTCACAAGAAGGATGCCTGCCATCCACTTCGTCATGCTGGAGCTAGAGGACGGAGGCGTGGCGCCCATTGAGGATGCCGCGAACATCTACTTCGTCAAGCTGGAGCCCGAAGGCGCGGAGCACGTAGGGAT
>NW_025226516.1:0-2607 GCF_018294505.1 Triticum aestivum | reverse complement strand
GCGTGCTGAGGAGGATGGCGAGACAGAGCTCGTTAGGATGACGCCCGTCATCTTCTTCATCAAGCCGGCGCTATGGAGGACGAAGGCGTGGAGGCTCGGGACGATGGCGCCACGGAGTTCGCCAAGATGACGCTAATGTCAACAGCATCAACTTGGTGCCGCAAGGATCATGACAGGGAGCTCACAAGAAGGACGCCCGCCATCCACTTCATCATGCTGGAGGTAGAGGGCGGAGGCGTGGCGCCCATTGAGGATGCCGCCGACATCTACTTCGTCAAGATGGAGCCCGAAGGCTCGGAGCATGTAGGGATGGTGCCGCGTGCCGCTGAGGACGGCGAGATGGAGCTCTCTAGGACGACGCCTGTCATCTTCTTCATCAAGTCGGCACCATGGAGGACAAAGGCGTGGAGGCTCGCAATGATGCCGCCACCGTGCCGCCTTGGATGGCGGCGCGGAGCTCGCCAAGACGACGCCCAGCGCCAACACCTGGTACCGTAAAGAATGACGGCGTGGAGCTCGCAAGGAGGACACCATTAATGTCTAACATCATCAAGTTGGACCGGAAGCATGGAGCTCGCGGGACAGCACCACCAAGTCTACCTCGTCAAGATGGAGCCCGCGACACGGAGCCAAGAAGATAACACACAAACCCTTTGTGTTGTCCATGACCTGGAGGAGAAGATGGTGCTACATGATGGTCTCCACGGCCCGGAGCCCATGAAGATGAGGCGTGATGGCGAGGAGGCAATGTGACTTTGCCAAACACTAACTTCCGATGGCCCCGTGAGGCAGTGCCCTTGTCTTGGAGGACCTCCATAAACACGGCGTCCAACCAAGACGAGGCGCCAACCACACCGGCACTGCCGATACGAGCAAGCGTTGGTTTTACACCGACGCCGGTCTCCATAAGAATACTCCCGCGAGGCGAACCCCTTGCATACCTGATGAAGCCGTTACATCGTAAAGAAGTCCGAGCTGAGCAGGAGCGATGCAACTTCAACACCGACTACATCAACATTGTCAAGACCGACGAGGTGCGACGGCGCGGGCGAACGTGGCCAACACAAAGCCATGTTTTGAGCCGCACGTGTACCGACGAGGACACGGGCTTTGCCGCCGCCAACACCATACACACACACCATCAGCATCATGCATGGAGAACGCAAATCGAAGACGACGAAGACGACCACATGGCTTAATCGGAGGTATCTCACGGAGCAACCCGCGGGAGTAATTAACCGGGAGCTTTTCGAGGCCCCGGGAACCAGGAGACCGCACATCACCATAGTCAGGCAAGCCGCGCTAGTAGGCCACGGAGCGCATTCCTTTTTTTATGGGATCTTGTAATTTTGTTTATCCGATGAGATTAATGAAATACTTGTTTCCCATACCATGTTTTTGTGTACTATGTACACTCGCACGCCCGCACACTTTTCTTTTCCCCGACGCATGAGAGAAATCAAACTCCCCCTCTTCCCTTCATCCGGAGCATTTTAAGATTTTTCTCGTGTCAAACAGAGCGCTCCGCGAAAAACCATTCCAACATGGCCGACCGTCGCAGCTCTTCTACTTGCCCTCCTCGCTCCAAGTCGGGGGATTGGGGAGAGTGTTCAGTTCCTCATACCTGTTTGATAAAGCTACAAACCCAAGGGTTTCTCCCACGGCGTTCATGGTCCTTGTCCGAGCCGGAATAGCTACTTATGATGGAGGGGAACAAGCAGAGGGATCCCCAAACCCATCTCCAGAGGAGCGCGTATGCCTCATCCCGCATCTGCTAAGGGGCGTCGGGTTTCCTATCCACCCGTTTCTTCGCGGGCTCCTGGATTTCTACGGCCTCCAGTTGCACGACCTCACCCCTGCCTCCATTCTACACATAGCGGGGTACGTCGCACTTTGCGAGCTATTTTTAGGCTGCAAACCTCACTTCGGTTTATGGAGGAAGCTGTTCTGCCTTGTTCCCCGCGCCCAGGGAGAATCCCTATGCCAAGTGGGCGGGGCCGAAGTATGGCGTATTGCCGAGACCGGATACCTGTCCGACACACCCGGGAAGGCACCAGAAAACTGGCCTTCAGAATGGTTCTACATTGATGATGTTCCCCTTCCGGATCCAGTCCGGACAGGTCTCCCCCAGTTTAGTAACGCCCCGCCGAAGGCACGCCTAAGCTGGCGCTCCCGGGGCCCTCAAGAAGAGGATATGAGGGAAATACACTTCCTGATGAACAGGATAAAGTTACTGGCCAAATCCGAACTAACGATAGTCGAGGTCATGGCGATATGCATAAGGCGGGGAGTGCAACCGCTTCAATATCGGGGGAAGCCCATGTGGCACTTCAACGGGGAAGATGACGCCACCCGCTGTGGTCGTAAGGGTCAGGACTCCGCCAATGCTTTGGCAAGGATATTATCCTATTTATACAAAGGAGAAGAGGAGGAATTCCTTCGCATTAAAAGCGGGACGGATTCTCCATGTACAACCCCCCAGAGTGGGTAAGTTGCCATTCTTTTCCCTGCTTCACTTACTTTAGCATCCTTTTGCTAGGATTACTTGCATCAATGCTTCCGAGCAGGAACTGAGGAGGGCCGTAGAAGGAATCTTTAGCCCCTCCT
>NW_025226515.1:15372-26000 GCF_018294505.1 Triticum aestivum | reverse complement strand
TGCCCTATCACACCTCTGGCAAGTCTGAGGCAAGGCGGAGGATGCCGGTGCTAGCGTTTAGCATGTACCGCAAATGGCGGTCGGCATCGTCTAGTTAGCTAAGAGTAAGTTAGTACTTGTATGCTACTAGAGTATTAGTGGGAGTAGATAGTTAACTTGGTTGTGATGGTTGTCAACGTGGAAGTTCAGTACTCTATATGTGGATCAGACCTGTTACTTTGCTCTGAATGTTGAACTTTCCGTTTGAACATATGGAATGGGCTGCTATTTTTTTAAATGGGTTGTATTTTTCCTCCACGGGTTTAGAGGCTGACTTGTGGGCCTACCAAGTTGACGCGTACACAATCAGGAGATGATTGTACGTGGAGAGGATGACAGCAGGGACCCGCCAAGGTCATGGCAGTACGCAAGCAAGTGCCTCCTTATTTCAAGCCAATAAAAAATATTGCTCCTCCTAATGGATTTCTGACATCTGGGTCCCATGCCATTGTCAACATAGTCAATAAACGAGAGAATTGCACAACAAGCGGCTGACACCAGGGACCCAGCAGCTCGCCAGTTATTTTTCTTTTGGGTTAATTTGATAAATGCCACTCCAAATCTGGTGTTTCCGAGAAATGCCACTGCAATTTCCAAACTTTAAAAAATGCCATTTCGTGCCATTTTGAGTGGCATTTTTCAAAGTCTAGAGTGGCGTTTTTCAAACTTTGCAAATTGCAGTGGCGTTTTTCAAAGTTTGCAAAAATTGTAGTGGCATTTTTCAAAGTTTGGAAATTGTAGTGGCATTTTTATGAATCACCATAATTGGAGTGGCATTTATCTAATTTGTTTTTGAGACGGAAGCAGGGTGTCAACTGGGCTGTGCGGGGCACTCTGGCCTATCTAGACAGTCTTTTCCTTTATGTTTACCACAAACCAGCCCAGTAGTTTTTTTTCTTTCTGAAAATGGCTAGCCTAGTTTTTTTGTGATTTGTCAAGTAAGTCACTTTGTCAGGCCTGTTGGGCTGCAAATCTTTCAAGACAAGGAGAGCTTCATTCCGCTGGCCGAGAAAATGGCCTATCAGTAATGAGAAATGGGTTGTACATTTTTAAAACACATCAAACCGGCTATTAGTTTCAAATTTCTTTTTTTTCATTTTGAGATTTTAAATTGCATTGATTTTTATGCATGGACAATTTATTGGATTTTTATATTGATATAAATTTATTTTTAAAGTCAGTTTGATGTTACTCGAAATTTCGGGATTAAAAACAGTTCAGACCGCACCGACATATGCAAAATCTCATATAATATTTTAACTGTGGCCACAATATGGGCTGTAATGCTAACAAAAAGAATATGGGCTCCAAAAAACATAAGAATTAGCAAATGGGCTGTAAATTATTAGAAATAATGGCAGATGGCCTATATGTTGTTTTCCACATATTTGAGGCTTTCCTTAAAAAAAGGTTGACGCACAAGCAGTGCTTGTTGGATGTCCATCCAACGGCCGTCGTGCTACTTCAATATCTGCTCTTCTTGCCCCACTCTCTCAAACAAGCGCCGACGGGCTGCCTGAGTCACGCCCAATATGCGGCCCCATCCTAAAGGAACTCGAAGGTCCCACCAAGGATAGAAGCGCATATTGGAGACGCTTTTGCAAGGTGGATATCATTACATCGAACCATTACATAATAGTTGGGGATACATACAAGAGATATACAATGCCACACGAATACAACAACATCATACATAAGAGCATCATCCGACTATGGATGAAACACAAACAAAAACTCAAACGACATCCACCCTGCTAGCCCAGGCTGCCGACCAGGAACCTATCCCCTAAACGACGAAGCAGAAGAAGAACTCAAAACAAGCAAGCATCACTCTCACATCATGATCGCCGCATAACCGGTACCTGCAACTGATGTTGTAGTAATGTGTCAGCCATGAGGACTCAGCAAGCCCAGGGTGTCCCAACTTAGCCCATCACAAGCTATCATGGTCAACGAAGGATATTCCTTCTCCCGGGAAGACCCGATCAGTCTCGGAATCCCGGTAACAAGACATTTCGACAATGGTAAAACAAGACCAGCAAGACCGCCCGAATGTGCCGACAAATCCTGATAGGAGCTGCACACACCGCATGAAACACAAATCCTGATAAGCTAATCATACGAGTACCAACATAACCCAAGTTGCCAAGGGATGGTCCCGCATCGTGCTCTAGTTTGGACCAACACTCAGAGGAGCACTGGCCCGGGGGGGGGTGGGGGGTAAATAAAGATGACCCTTGGGCTCCGGAAACCCAAGGGAAAAAGGCTTAGCTGAGGCAAATTGTAAAACCAAGGTTGGGCCTTGCTGGAGGAGTTTTATTCAAGGCGAACTATCAGGGGGTTCCCATAACACCCAATCGCGTAAGGAACGCAAAATCAAGGAACATAACACCGGTATGACGGAAACTAGGGTGGCAAGAGTGGAACAAAACACCAGGCATAAGGCCGAGCCTTCCACCCTTTACCAAGTATATAGATGCATTAATTAAAATAAGATATATTGTGATATCCCAACATAAACATGTTCCAAGATGGAGTAATCTTCATCTTCACCTGCAACTAGCTACGCTATAAGAGGGGCTGAGAAAAAGCGGTAACTTAGCCAAACAACAGTTTGCTAGGAAGTGTGAAAAGGTTAGAGGCTAACATGGCAATTTGGGAGGCTTGAAGAGCAAGTGATAGGTAGCGCAGCATAGCGATAGAACGAAGCAACTAGCATAGCAATGATAGTAGTGAGATCCAGGGTAACGGTCATCTTGATTAAAATCCTTCTAGGAAGAAGAACGAGTTCATGAAGAAGATGAAGCCACGAAGACGAACCAAGCGTAGATGAACGAATCCTCACGATCGCAACGAAACAGGAACTAACGAGAAGGAGCACAACCGGAAAGAAGCAAACAACAAGGTAAACACACAACACATAGACATGGCATGATGCTCAACCAAGTATGATGCATGACAAAGGCTATATGATGCTACTCATGGAAAGAGACGATGTATACAAGAGCAACATATCAAAGCAAGTTTAAATGAGGCCGGAAACAACATATAAGAAATCCGGTAAGTCCTCATACGCAAATTTTGAAATTGGTCCAGATCTGAATAAACCTTATGTACAAGTTGTTAAACAGCAAGTTAAGATGCACCAAGATGATCTACACAAAATTCTAGTCAAATTACATATAAAGTTCATTTAGTTCAGAGGTACGGCCTAGAAGATATGAGCAAAATAAGTCAAACATGGCATTGATGCAAAATGCTTTCAAACATCAAGCAAACACTCTCAAAACATGGATGCAACATTATACAATGAAACTACATGCAATTCTAAGCAAGTTTGATATAGAGCATGCTCAAAATGGAGCAACGGTGCAACACATACACTCCAAACAAGATATAACCACAATCTTTCCAAAACAGCAAGTAGGCACTTTGCACTCATCAAAAGAACATGCTACAGGAAACATATGAGCACAACCTTAACATGCCCTTCATGCACATATAACATACTTCAAATATCGTTAAATGTTCAGGTTCATAGGCATCAAGATTAAACCAATGTGATCAATGCAAAATGTAGCTTAATAACACAACAGCATATGCATGAGCAGAGTTAATATGATGGCAACTTGAGATCATTAAGGAGACAAGCTACAACAAGTAAACATAGCAACCAAGGGCATGGCATCAAAGTACATAACAAATATCCAATACCATCATGGCATAATAAACATATGGCTCATGGATTAGTGGGAACCAACATGACAAGATTGAATGGTGAAACAGTTTCAGCAAGTGTAAAACAGGAACATTATGATAGCATGTTAGCAAGCATGGAACAGAGGCATATGACATCCAAAATTACCAGGCATGGCATGTGAACATAGTACTCATAGCATACTTCAAAACATGTAATTGGAGCATCTCCAGAAGAAGCATGGATCACTCAATAACAAGCTCACAACAAGACATCATGAAGTAAACAGGAATCTGGAACATTATATAAGTATGTTCATGGCAATGACAATAAATGCTACAGGACATATATAAGGCATAGAAAGGAATGGAATGATATATCGTAACATACACAACAAAACATCTCAACTAAGCATCTCCAGATTATGCAAGGAGTAAATGGTAGCATCAAGCAAAGATAGCATCATGATATAGCAGTTTTAGCATTGACAGAAAGTTAACAGCAAGTGGCCCACTTCACAAGCTTGATGCATGCACTACAGTGCATATAAAATACATGGATTGCACCCCTGTGAAGATGGCATAAAAATGCTCCGAAAACATGTAGACATCATGCCCATAGTATGCACACAAAAAATGCAACAAAAAAGACAATTCAGCAAGTTACAGCAGTTTTCAGTAGTTAACAGCAACATGCACTTTTGCAACAAGGATTAATATATCAAGATTCACCCTAACATGAATGCAAAGCAACCCAACATGTAGAGAATGAAGATCAGAAAATGTGAATATAAATACCATCATCATAGCATCAACAGGGACAAAGTTATGGCACTCACGAAATGCACAAATCATGTTAACAATCAGCAGATTCCAGCAGTAATAATCACATAGCAGTCTTGCAATGATGATTAGGGCATCTGGATGGACTCAAACAAGCATGGCACAATAGAATAAAACGAAGAGCATCTCAGAATAAACATTTTTATATATCATGCATGCAAAACGGATATACGAGTAGAAAGTTATGGCATGTCAAACCTATGCACGTGATGTTAAAAGTCTGGGACTTGGTGGAATTTTCACCTCGCAGGATCGGGACGGAGAGATCCCAGGACGGAGCGGAGCGACAACGGGGGAGGCGTTTGGTTGGGGGGGCTAGTGGATCTGGTCCACCTGACCAGATCTGGCGAGGATGGGGGTGACTCTTGCCGGAGGAGGGCCGGAGTTGCGCCGGCGAGGTGGCGAGGTGCTCGCCGGCGGAGGGGCTCCGATAGTCGGCCGGGCGGCGCAAGGGAGATCGGCAAGGGAGGCGCGGGGGTGCAGCGCATGGCGGCGGAGGAGCTCGGCGAGGCTGGCAGGGCGGCACCGGTGACGTGGAGGTGAGGTGGCGACGACCAGCGAGGGACGGCGGCGAACGAGTGGCGGCGCGGGGAGCGAGGGCGGCGGAGCGGGCGAGGCTCGGCCAGGGAGCGGGCCGGATCTGGGCCCCGGGAGGCGGCGGCGATGTGGGTGGGGAGGCAACATGGCGCGCCCCGATTCGTTGGGCGGTGGCGGCAGACGTGTCCGGCTATGGGAGGAGGGAGATGGACTAGGGTTTGCTGAAATTTCGGGGAGAGAGGCTTTTATATAGGTAGGGGGAGCTAGGAGCGTCCAAATGGGGAGCGGTTTTTTCCCACACGATCGTGATCGAACGGTGGAGAGCATGGAGGGGAGTTAGATGGGCTAGGTGGGCTGTGTGAAGATGTGCTTGGCTGCAAAGCGAAGGGGGGTTTCGGTTAACTCGGTTAACCGTTAGGGTGTCAAACGACATCCAAATGGAACAAAAATTGACAGGTGGTCTACCTACTCTATAATAACACCGCACGCCAAGTTTCATCCCATTTCGAGAACATTTTTAAGCCACTCATGAAACGAGGCCTGAGAGGTGCAACGGGTGCATGTGAGAGTGTGGTTGGGCTCAGAATGGACAACCGAGAGAACCGGGGGAACCTGAACGGATGCAAGTTTTGAAAAAAATGTAGATGAAATGCACAAGATGACATGGCAAGATGCAACATGCAAACAAATGACATGGCAGCAACGGCGAATAACTGGAAGACACCTGGCGCATCGGATTCGGGGCGTTACAACTCTCCTCCACTAACAAGAGATTTTGTCTCGAGATCTTAGGAACAAGACGGAAGAGAAAGAGGAAGAGGTGAAGTAAGACCAGAAGAAAGAAGAATAACACAGTCGAGAGAACTCGGGTAGAAAAGAGGAATGACGAGTATGACGTGAATCAAAGCTCATGAAACCGAGATAGACTCTGAAACCACTCCGGTTAGAACAAGATAGAAATGGAATGAACAAAAGAATTTGGGCAACACTCCAACTGAAAATGGAGGAATGGAGACCTGAAGTTCACTCAATGGGATGACACTTGACGAGATGAACAACACAATGCCTCCGGAAGAACTGAAAGAATGGAATGAAAGAACTTAAAACGAAGGGTTGAGCGGAGTTGTTGAGAAAATCAACAATGAGAGAATAAGTTTGTTGTGGACTTACCAAAAACATCTCAAAACTTGAGGTGAAATTATACCACAACCAAATGTCTGATTAGCTGAGTGGAACGAAGAAATGCAGAACTCCACTTCAGAAGAAAACGGAGAATTATTTGCACTTCAAGATGCAAAAAGAAAAGATACATGAACTCGTCCAACAAAATCTTGATGAACTCTTGAAGAATGGATTAAGTCATGAAGAACCACCATGAAGGACTCCGGTGACAAAAAGGATGATGGGATAGAATGAATGGTTAAAGAATAAGATGAGCCTTACGGTGATTTAGATGGAGGTTCAGACGAAATGGCCGAGGAAATATGAACTCCGGAAAAGAAAAGATGGAAACATTTGGAACTAGAATTTATTCCTCACGAACAAACTCTGAAGAAAAGGTATTACTTGTCGATGATGAAATAAGAATAAGAATTACGTTATGCTTATCCTCATCAAATTTAATTGATAACAACCAGATTTGGCATGCAACTTATTCCCCTTGAAAAGGATCAAGGAGTATATGGGGCCACCTTTAGGAAGGTCTTCAATGAACCACCGTTAGGATTGGAAATAACGAATGGATTAAAATGATAATCAAGGAAAAAAGAATCTTGAACGAATCACCATAAGAATTCAAAATTGAATGACGAAGGATAATCAATCACCAGGAAGAATTAGAAAAGCACAAAGATACTTGAGAGAATTTAGAGACAAGAGAACGAAGAGATCGCAAACTAATTAAAGAGCAAAGCACCGGAATAATATTGAGACGAATGAAAATGCATGAATATAGAATAATTGGAGAACGAACCTGAAAAACTTGGAACGTAGAAATATTCCGAAATGATGGCCTCCGGATGATCGATAGAGAAAGAAACTCCCGAAATGCATCGAATGATTGAAAAGAATTTGCACGATAGAAAACAATTTGAGAGGATAACATCGAGCTAGCACCGCGAATCTCCGGGAGAACGGACAAGATTTAGGGAAAACTCTACTTCAGTCTTCAAATGATGAGAATGATGATGAGAAACACCTTGAAGAATTTTTTGAAACACTCCGGAAAAATAAAAAGAGGAAAGATTGAACCGAACATAAAAGAATTTGGAAGCTATCTTGGAGAAGGCATCTGACTAATGAAATTCATACTTACGTCAAATTTCAAAAGAACTTGAGAATACCTCCGGGAGAATCAGAAGAGTCAGGTAAGATCCTGGGAAAGACCTGTGGGTTAGGGCCCACTAAAAGAAAACACCGTTGAAAAGGATTTTTGAAGAGATATATGATGCACCGGAAAAATTGAAATATTTGAATGAGGTGATAACCTCGAATTAATTCAAACACAAATGAATCTCCTGAGATGTCTTGAGCACTCCAGAAGGATAACCTGGCGAGAGGCGAACGAGCGGGGAAAACACTTGATCCAAGGAAAAGAATATGGTCAACTCGAAAAACTTGAATTGAGTCCACCGAAGAAGAAAAAGAGATGAAGAATGTCGAAAAAAAACGAGAATTCACCAGTTGAAATGATTGAGGGAAGACTGAAGAGACTCCACACGAATGAAATTGATGCTCGAAAGAGACTAAAGCTCCGGGAAGAAAAAGGATAGGAGGGCGGGAAAAACAAAGGCACCTGGAAGGGAGAACCGACGAATAACTTGAAGAGTCGAAATAATTGAGAAAAGAATGCAGAGACTATGCACGAGTAGGATGGATACTCGATTATGGACTTCGGCTCCGAGAAGAAAAGGGGTGGGAGGGTGGGAAAAATAAACAACTGAGGATTGAACTTGGCAAAGATGAAGAGGCTCGAGTCAACTTGACGAGAAATGCACCGGATAAAAAGAGCTGAGAACCAACGCTTGAAAAACCAACCGCGTGATCCTAAAGAAAAGTTTGAAGGGGAAGAGGAGTAACTCAAAAAACCTACGTCAAGATTCCTCACTAGAGCAACGAAGGGACTGAGGAGTAAAAAGAATTCCTACTCTCCAATATAACTAAACTCTGAAAGCATTTTTCTTCTAGACTCGACAATGGCCAATTACACGATCAATCAAGGGGGCTCCTATGGTCGGTCGAGGCTCTGATACCAACTTGTCACGCCCAATAGGTGGCCCTATCCTAAAGGAACTCAAAGGTCCCACCAAGGATAGAAGCGCACATTGGAGACGCTTTTGCAAGGTGGATATCATTACATCGAACCATTACATTATAGTTGGGGAAACATACAAGAGACATACAGTGCCACACGAATACAACAACATCATACATAAGAGCATCATCCAACTACGGATGAAACACAAACAGAAACTCAAACGACATCCACCCTGCTAGCCCAGGCTGCCGACTAGGAACCTATCCCCTGAACGACGAAGCAAAAGAAGAACTCAAAACAAGCAAGCATCACTCTCGCGTCATGATCATCGCATAACTGGTACCTGCAACTATTGTTGTAGTAATCTGTGAGCCACGAGGACTCAGTAATCCCATTACCATGGGTATCAAGACTAGCAAAGCTTAATGGGTAAGGAAAGGATAAGTGGTGAGGTTGTAGTAGCGACTAAGCATATATGGTGGCTAACATACGCAAATAAGAGCGAGAAGAGAAGCAAAGGGAACGGTCGAAAAGCTATAAGTGATCAAGGGGTGATCTTGAAACTACTTACGTTCATACATAACTCAAAAACCGTGTTCACTTCCCGGACTCCGCCGAAAAGAGACCATCCCGGCTACACACACGGTTGATGCGTTTTGACTCGAATCTGGTGTCAAGTTCTCTACAACCGGATATTAACAAATTCCCATCTGCCGCATAACCGCGGGCACGACTTTCGAAAGTTTAAACCCTGCAGGGGTGTCCCAACTTAGCCCATCACAAGCTCTCACGGTCAACGAAGGATATTCCTTCTCCCGGGAAGACCCGATCAGTCTCAGAATCCCGGTTACAAGACATTTCCACAATGGTAAAACAACACTAGCAAGACCGCCCAAATGTGTCAACAAATCCCGATAGGAGCTGCACACATCTCGTTCTCAGGGCACACCGGATAAGCTAAGCATATGAGTACCAACATAACCCAAGTTGCCAAGGGACAGTCCTGCACGGTGCTCTAGTTTGGACCAACACTCAGAGGAGCACTGGCCCGGGGGGGGGGGTAAATAAAGATGACCCTTGGGCTCCAGAAACCCAAGGGAAAAAGGCTTAGGTGAGGCAAATTGTAAAACCAAGGTTTGGCCTTGCTGGAGGAGTTTTATTCAAGGTGAACTGTCAAGGGGTTCCCATAACACCCAACTGCGTAAGGAACGCAAAATCAAGGAACCTAACACCGGTATGACGCAAAATAGGGTGGCAAGTGTGGAACAAAACACCAGACATAAGGCCGAGCCTTCCACCCTTTACCAAGTATATAGATGCATTAATCAAAATAAGATATATTGTGATATCCCAACATAAACATGTTCCAACATGGAGAAATCTTCATCTTCACCTGCAACTAGCAACTCTATAAGAGGGGCTGAGCAAAAGCGGTAACTTAGCCAAACAACGGTTTGCTAAGAAGGGTGAAAAGGTTAGAGGCTGGCATGGCAATTTGGGAGGCTTGAAGAGCAACTGATAGGTAGCGCAGTATAGCGACAGAATGAAGCAACTAGCATAGCAATGATAGTAATGAGATCCAGGGTAGCGTTCATCTTGCCTGAAATCCCGCTAGGAAGAAGAACGAGTCCATGAAGAAGATGAAGCCACGAAGACGAACCAAGCGTAGACGAACGAATCCTCATGATCGCATCGAAACAGGAACTAACGAGAAGGAGCACAATCGGCAAGAAGCAAACAACAAGGTAAACACACAACCCATAGACATGGCATGATGCTCAACCAAGTATGATGCATGACAAAGGCTATATGATGCTACTCATGGAAAGAGATGATGCATACAAGAGCAACATATCAAAACAAGTTTAAATGAGGTCGGAAACAACATATAACAAATCCGGTAAGTCCTCATACGCAAATTTCGAAATTGGTCAAGATCTGAATAAATCTTATGTTCAAGTTGCTAAACAGCAAGTTAAGATGCACCAAGATGATCTACACGAAATTCTAGTCAAATTACAAATAAAGTTCATTTAGTTCGGAGCTACGGCCTAGAAGATATGAGCAAAACAAGTCAAACATGGCATTGATGCAAAATGCATTCAAACATCAAGCAAACACTCTCAAAACATGGATGCAACATGATACGATGAAACTAAATGCAATTCTAAGCAAGTTTCTTATAGAGCATGCTCAAAACAGAGCAATGGTACAACACATACACTCCAAACAAGATGTAACCACAATCTTTCCAAAA
>NW_025226515.1:14167-15362 GCF_018294505.1 Triticum aestivum | reverse complement strand
AAATAAAGATGACCCTTGGGCTCCAGAAACCCAAGGGAAAAAGGCTTAGGTGAGGCAAATTGTAAAACCAAGGTTTGGCCTTGCTGGAGGAGTTTTATTCAAGGTGAACTGTCAAGGGGTTCCCATAACACCCAACTGCGTAAGGAACGCAAAATCAAGGAACCTAACACCGGTATGACGCAAAATAGGGTGGCAAGTGTGGAACAAAACACCAGACATAAGGCCGAGCCTTCCACCCTTTACCAAGTATATAGATGCATTAATCAAAATAAGATATATTGTGATATCCCAACATAAACATGTCCCAACATGGAGAAATCTTCATCTTCACCTGCAACTAGCAACTCTATAAGAGGGGCTGAGCAAAAGCGGTAACTTAGCCAAACAACGGTTTGCTAAGAAGGGTGAAAAGGTTAGAGGCTGGCATGGCAATTTGGGAGGCTTGAAGAGCAACTGATAGGTAGCGCAGTATAGCGACAGAATGAAGCAACTAGCATAGCAATGATAGTAATGAGATCCAGGGTAGCGTTCATCTTGCCTGAAATCCCGCTAGGAAGAAGAACGAGTCCATGAAGAAGATGAAGCCACGAAGACGAACCAAGCGTAGACGAACGAATCCTCATGATCGCATCGAAACAGGAACTAACGAGAAGGAGCACAATCGGCAAGAAGCAAACAACAAGGTAAACACACAACCCATAGACATGGCATGATGCTCAACCAAGTATGATGCATGACAAAGGCTATATGATGCTACTCATGGAAAGAGATGATGCATACAAGAGCAACATATCAAAACAAGTTTAAATGAGGTCGGAAACAACATATAACAAATCCGGTAAGTCCTCATACGCAAATTTCGAAATTGGTCAAGATCTGAATAAATCTTATGTTCAAGTTGCTAAACAGCAAGTTAAGATGCACCAAGATGATCTACACGAAATTCTAGTCAAATTACAAATAAAGTTCATTTAGTTCGGAGCTACGGCCTAGAAGATATGAGCAAAACAAGTCAAACATGGCATTGATGCAAAATGCATTCAAACATCAAGCAAACACTCTCAAAACATGGATGCAACATGATACGATGAAACTAAATGCAATTCTAAGCAAGTTTCTTATAGAGCATGCTCAAAACAGAGCAATGGTACAACACATACACTCCAAACAAGATGTAACCACAATCTTTCCAAAA
>NW_025226515.1:10373-14157 GCF_018294505.1 Triticum aestivum | reverse complement strand
AGCAAGTAGGCACTTTGCAATTATCAAAAGAACGTGCTACGGGAAACATATGAGCACAACCTTAACATGCACTTCATGTACATATAACATACGTCAAATATAGGTAAAGGTTCAGGTTCATAGGCATAAAGATTAAACCAATGTGATCAATGCAAAATGCAACTTAATAACACAGCAACATATGCATGAGCAGAGTTAATATGATGGCAACTTGAGAGCAAGAAAGAGACAAGCTACAGCAAGTAAACATAGCAACCAAGGGCATGGCATCAAAGTACATAACGAAGATCAAATACTATAATGGCATAATAAACATATGGCTCATGGATTAGTGGGAACCAACATGACAAGATTGAATGGTGAAACAGTTTCAGCAAGTGTAAAACACGAACATTACGATAGCATGTTTGCAAGCATGGAACACAGGCATATGACATCCAAAATTACCAAGCATGGCATGTGAACAGAGTACTCATAGCATACTTCAAAACATGTAATTGGAGCATCTCCAGAAGAAGCATGGATCACTCAATAACAAGTGCACAACAAGACATCATGAAGTAAACAGGAATCTGGAACATTATATAAGCATGTTCATGGCAATGAAAACGTATGCTACGGGACATATATGAGGCATCAAAAGGCATAACACGATAGATCATAACATAGAAAACAAAACATCTTAACTAAGCATCTCCAGATTATGCATGGATTAAATGGTAGCATCGAGCAAAGATAGCATCATGATATAGCAGTTTCAGCATTAGCAGAAAGTTAACAGCAAGTGGCCCACTTCACAAGCTTGATGCACTCACAACAGTGTATATAAAATACATGGATTGCACCCATGTAAATATGGCATAAAAATGCTCCAAAAACATGTAGACATCATGCCCGTAGGATGCACACACAAATGCAACAAAAATGACAAATCAGCAAGTTACAACAGTTTTCAGTAGTTAATAGCAAAATTCACTTTTGCAACAGGGATTAATATATCAAGATGCACCCTAACATGAATGCAAAGCACCCTAACTTCTAGAGCATAAAGAGCAGAACATGTGAATATCAAGATAATCATCATAGCATCAATAGAGACAAAGTTGTGGCACTCACGAGATGCACAAATGATGTTAACAATCAGTAGATTCCAATAGTAAACATCACATAGCAGTCTTGCAACGGTGATTAGGGCACCAATATGGACTCAAACAAGAATTCCCCAATGAAAGGAGCATCTCATAATGAACATTTTGATATATAATACATGCAAACCGGAGTTACGAGCAGAAAGTTATGGCATGTCAAACATATGCACATGATGTTAAAAACCTGGGATTTGGTGGAATTTTCACCTCGCGGGATCGGGAAGGAGAGATCCCGGGATGGAGCGGAGCGACTACGGGGGAGGCGTTTGGTTAGGGGGCTGGTGGATCTGGTCCACCTGACCAGATCCGGTGAGGACGGCGGCGACTCTTGCCTGAGGAGGGCCGGAGTTGCACCGGCGAGGTGGCGAGGTGCTCGCCGTCGGAGGGGCTTCGGTGGCCGGCCGGGCGGCGCGAGGGAGATTGGCGATAGAGGCGCGGTGCGGGCGCAGGGGCGTGACGCATGGCGGCGGAGGAGCTCGGCGACGCCGACGGGGCGGCGCCAGCGACGTGGAGGCGAGGCAGCGACAACCGGCGAGTAGCGACGGTGAACGGGTGGCGGCGCGGGGAGCGAGGGCGGCGAAGCAGGCGAGGCTCGGCTCGGTTCGGCCCGGGAGGAGGCCGGATCTGTGCCCCAGGTGGCGGCGGCGATGTGGGCACGGGGAGGCGACGTGGCACGCCCCGATTCGTCGGGCGGCGTCGGCGGACGTGTCCGGACGTCCGGCGGCTGCGGGAGGTGGGAGATGGACTAGGGTTTGCTGAAATTTCGGGGAGAGAGGCTTTTATATAGGTAGGGGGAGCTAGGAGAGTCCAAATGGGGAGCAGTTTTCGCCCACACGATCGCGATCGAATGGCGGAGAGCATGGTGGGGAGCTAGATGGGCTAGGTGGGCTGTGTGAAGAGGTGCTGGGCTACAAAGAGAAGGGGGGTTTTGGTTAACTCGGTTAACCGTTAGGGCGTCGAACGACCTCCAAATGAAACGAAAATTGACAGGCAGTCTACCTACACTATAATAACACCGCACGCCAAGTTTCATCCCATTCTAACAACATTTTTAAGCTTCTCACGAAACGAGGCCTGAGAGGTGCAACGGGTGCGTGTGAGAGTGTGGTTGGGCTCAGAACGGACAACGAAGAGAACCGGGGGAACCCAAACGGATGCAAGTTTTGAAAAACATGCAGATGAAATGCACATGATGACATGGTGATGTAGGGCAGAACCCTAAGGGGCCGATCTTTCACGTTTGGAGTGGATCCTACGGGGAACACGAAGAACGTGTGGAAGAACACGAGGAAAATCACAAGGGGAAAACAAGATAAACACTCAACTGACACGAATTTGATCACACAAGTGCTAGATCATCGAGGCACAAAGTAACACGAGATCCAAAGTCAACAAGGGACAATACCAGAGTAACCGTTGTTCTCTAGGAGGAGGTCTTGATTGTCTTCTCCGGATGGAGGCCTTGAATCCGGATGGATCTTCTCCGAAGAGTTGCGGTCCCTCACAAGGAGTAGATCCGGTACGGATGAGCAATGCTATATCTCAAATGAGCTATCACAATGCTAACCCTAAAACATAGGTAGGAAAAGAGTATATATAGTTTACGGGGCGAAAGGGTACATGGGCCTCGGCCCAAGTGGCTGCGCGCAGGCAGGGCCGGAAGTTCCGGGCGACGGAGGGTCCGGGCAGGGTCCGGCCTAACCAGAGAGTTGGCGCGGGAGGAGCTGGTCTGGCGACCCGGGGCTGGAAGGTCCGGGCGGGCCGGAGGTTCCGGGGACCAGAAGGTCCGGGCAGGTTCCGGGCTAACCAGAGAGTTGGCACGCCCGGGCTATTCGATGTCGTCGGAGGCCGGAAGCTCCGGGTAGGCCGGACGTTCCGGGGTCCGGAAGTTTCGGGCTCTGACCAGAAGTTTCGGGTTGTCCAGAGAGTTGACGCCTTTCATTTCTTCTTCAGCTCTCGGCTCCATGGCTTGAGTGTTGTACCTGATCACACATAGCATCTCGGACTTAGGCAGTAGCCATGTCTCACTGGAAGAAAAGGGGAACTCAAGTAGGAGTGATGTCACCTCAGATTGAATAGCACGAGCCCTTGCTCTTGTCATGGGTGCACTTGGAGCTTGGATAGTCGAGGTGGTGTCCATGGGGATGATCACGGGATGCTCCGCATCATCGCCCCTCCCTTGAGAAAGATCCGACCTCGGATCTAAATCCGGATTCAAGGTATGGCGAAAGATCTTTGACGTTGAAGATGTTGCTCACATTGTCATTGTCGCATGGGAGGTTGATCTTATAAGCGTTGTCGTTGTAGCGTTCGTTGGGGAAGTTTGGAGTTGCGTTCATTGGGGAAGCGATCCTTGCGAAGGTGTAGCCACACGAGATCTCTGATGTTGAATATCATGGGTTGCTTGTTGACGTTGAGCTTGGTCGCTAGTCGTTGTACTTGGCGCTCGATGGAGTGCCTTGTATCTTCATGCATCTTCTTGATGTAGCTTGCACGGGTACTTGCATCGAGGTTGGTGCACTCTTGTAGAGGAAGGGGTAGAATGTCCAATGGGGACAACGTGTTGAAGTCGTAGAGGACCTCGAAGGGGGACTTGCCGGTCGTCGAATGTCTTGCACGGTTGTATGCGTACTCGG
>NW_025226515.1:5186-10363 GCF_018294505.1 Triticum aestivum | reverse complement strand
GATAGGTAGAACCTCCTCCCACTCCTTGATGTTCTTCTTGATCAACACACAAAGTAGAGTGGGGAGCGTACGGTTCGTCACCTCCGTTTGGCCATCGGTTTGAGGATGGTATGCGGATGAGAACAAAAGCTTGATTCCGAGCTTGGCGCATAGTGTCTTCCAAAAGTAACTCAAGAACTTGATGTCACGGAGACGATTGTCTTTGGTAATCCATGGAGGCACAATATTTCCCAAAAAAATAGATTTGCAACGTGTGAAGCATCGTCTATCTTGTTGCAAGGAATGAAATGTGCCATTTTAGAAAATCGGTCCACAACAACAAACACATAATCCTTTCCATATTGAGTTCTAGGCAAACCTAGTACAAAATCCATGTTGATGTCTTCCCAAGGTTGATAAGGAATAGGAAGAGGCATGTAAAGACCATGGGATTGAGCTTTAGACTTAGCTTTGCAAAATGTAGAGCATCGGTTGGTGAAGCATGAGACGTCACGAAACATCTTGGGCCAAAAGTACTTCTTGGAGAGCGTGGAGAATGTCTTGTCGCGTCCAAAATATCCCATGAGTCCGCCTCCATGAGCCTCTTGCAAAAGGAGCAAATGAAGAGAAGACTCGGGAATGCATAGTTTGTTAGCTCTCATAAGATAACCATCCTTGATGTAATATCGTTCCCAAGATGTATGCGTCAAACATTTAGCATAAGGAGTGGCAAAAGATGGGTCATTATCATACAAGTCTTTTATGTGCTCAAAGCCAATAACATTCAACTCAAGTTTAGTGACAAGCGTGCATATGCGTGAAAGTGCATCCGCAACTACATTTTCCTTACCCTTAATGTACTTGATCACATAGGGGAAAGATTCGATAAATTCACTCCATTTGGCATGACGCTTATTCAACTTAGTTTGACCTCCTAAGTACTTAAGCGTTTCATGATCGGTATATATGACAAACTCATGAGGTCTAAGATAATGTTCCCAAACATGTAGCACATGCACTAATGCATACAATTCTTTGTCATAGATGGGATAGTTAAGTTGAGCACCGGAGAGTTTTTCACTAAAATAAGCAATGGCTCATTTTTCTTGCATCAAAACTCCGCCAATTCCGATACCACTTGCATCACAATGAACCTCAAAAGTTTTGTCAAAGTTGGGTAAAGCAAGAATCGGAGCATGAGTAAGTGATACGTCTCCAATGTATCTATAATTTATGAAGCATTCATGCTATATTATTATGTGTTTTGAATGACTATGGGCTTTATTACACCCTTTTATATTACTTTTGGGACTAACCTATTAACCGGAGGCCCAGCCCATATTGTTGTTTTATTGCCTATTTCAGTATTTCGAAGAAAAGGAATATCAAACAGAGTCCAAATTGAATGAAACCTTCGGCAACGTGATTTTTTGTAAGAATATCATCCTGGAGACGTGGAGTTCAATACTTGAGGAGCCTAGGAGATAGCCCCCCCCCCACCCACAGGGTGCCCCCCTGTCTCGTGGACCCCTTGAGCACCTCCCAAGCAACTACTTTCGCCTATATAAGCCTATGTACCCTAAAACCATCGAATATCAAGATAGATCGGGAGTTCCGCCGCCGCAAGCCTCTGTAGCCACCAAAAACATCTCGGGAGCCCGTTCCGGCACCCTGCCGGAGGGGGGAACCCATCACCAGTGGCCATCTTCATCATCCCGGCGCTCTCAATGACGAGGAGGGAGTAGTTCACCCTCGGGGCTGAGGGTATGTACCAGTAGCTACGTGTTTGATCCCTCTCTCTATCTCTCGTGTTCTCTGTATGGCACGATCTTGATGTATCGCGAGCTTTGCTATTATAGTTGTATCTTATGATGTTTCTCCCCCTCTACTCTCGTGTGATGAATTGAGTTTCCCTCTTGAAGTTATCTTATCGGATTGAGTCTTTGATGAGAACACTTTATGTATGTCTTGCCGTGTTTATCTGTGGTGACAATGGGATATCACGTGCCACTTGATGTATGTTTTGGTGACCAACTTGCGCGTTCCGCCCATGAACCTATGCATACGGGTTGGCACATGTTTTCTTGACTCTCTGGTAGAAACTTTGGGGCACTCTTTGAAGTACTTTGTGTTGGTTGGATGAATTTGAGATTTTGTGACGCATATCATATAATCATGCCCATGGATACTTGAGGTGACAATGGAGTATCTAGGTGACATTAGGGTTTTGGTTGATTTGTGTCTTAAGGTGTAATTCTAGTATGAACTCTTTTGTAGATCGATCCGAAAGAATAACTTTGAGGTGGTTTCGTACCCTACCATAATATCTACATTTGTTCTCCTCTATTAGTGGCTTTGGAGTGACTATTTGTTGTATGTTGAGGGATTGTTATACGATCTATCTATGTGATTATTGTTGAGAGAACTTGCACTAGTGAAAGTATGAACCCTAGGCCTTGTTTCCTACCATTGCAATATCGTTTATGCTCACATTTATCATTAGTTACCTTGCTGTTTTTATAATTTCAGATTACAAAAACTTTATCTACTATCTATTTTGCACTTCTATTATCATCTCTTCATCGAACTAGTGCACCTATACAATTTATCATTGTATTGGGTGTGTTGGGTACACAAGGGACTCTTTGTTATTTGGTTGCAGGGTTGCTTGAGAGAGACCATCTTCATCCTACACCTCATATGGATTGATAAATCATAGGTCATCCACTTGAGGGAAATTTGCTACTGTCCTACAAACTTGTGCACTCGCAGGCCCAACAACGTCTACAAGAAGAAGGTTGTGTAGTAGACATCAAGCTCTTTTCTGGCGCCGTTGCTGGGGAGGTGAGTGCTTGACCGTATATCTTTAGATCTTGCAATCGAATCTTTTTGTTTCTTGTTTTATGACTAGTTTAGTTTATAAAAGAAAACTACAAAAAAATGGAGTTAAGTTTGGCTCATACGCTTCGTCTTTTTAATATCTTTCGTGAGTTTGACTGAAAGGAAAATTGTGCTCAAGTGCTAGAAGAAGAGTGCATTAAAATGCTTGATACTAAATCTTTGAATGATGAGCATGATTGCAATGTTGTTAGTATAAACTCCTTGAATATCCATAGTATTAATGATGATTGCTCTAGTCATGATGAAAATATCTTTTACGAGCATGTCAACTTTTGTGGAGTGCATGTTTGCATGAACACACCAAATAGAGAAGATATTTATTGCAAGAGGCATAAGCATTTAGAAACTAAATGGTTGCAAGAAAGGCTAGATGTGAGTGCTGAAAATTTAAAATTCCTTTGCCGTACTTGTGAACTTTGCAATGAATGTGGTCATTTACATGTCCAATGCAAATTGTTTCATGACCGAATCATGTCCAAAAATTGTGATGATTTGATCTCCCTTGCACATTACAATGATCTTAGTTTACTTTTGGGTTACGAAGAATTGAAACATTTACTTAAGGACCTTCCAGAATTTGCCCATAAGAAATTCCTTGATATTGATCTAGAAAAGATTTATATGTTTTGTGCGGAGAATTGCATTGAAAATCCTTATATTTCCAATTACCTAAAGAAAAGAAAGCAAATAGAAGATGATGAGAATACTAATGAAAGGGAAGAGACTTCCCAATATCCTCCTATTATTTCTCATGATGAATCAGGTAACGAGGAGGAGCTTTCTATTCAAACAATCTCATCCACAAGGAGCTCAAAGAGGAAGGTTGAACCCACACATAATGTGAATAAGAAAAAGAAAAGAAGGAGCAACAAAGGTAAAAAGGTATCCCTCCCAAATGATGTTGCTCCTACTACTAATTGTGATGATGATAATTACTTTACTATTGGTGCTATCCATATTTTTAATGATGAGAGTAATTATGCTTATGATATGAAAGGGCCCAAGCTTGGGGAAGCTATGTTTGATGGGGATGAATTATTTGAGAATATATTTGCTGGAATTAATGTTTGTCCCAAGCTTGGGGATGCTATGTTTAATGAAGATGATATTTTTAGCATCCCAAGTTTTGATATGCAAAGTTGTTATGATGATAGCATGCCTCCTACCTACGATGATTATATTGATGAAAGTGGGTTTGGAAGAGTGTCAACTTTATGAATTAGTGATCCCACTATTTTGGAGGATGTTGAATCTTATTGTGATGAATATGAAAGTGGATTTGGAAGAGTGTCAACTTTATTTAGTGATTCTACTATCTTGGGAGAGGTTTCAATCGATTATGATGAGAACGAAGTTGCTACTTATGATGAGTATTGTGATGAAACTTATGCTATAAAAAGTAGTGATGATTATATTTATAAATATTGTCATGATTATTATTACCCTTTTTCTGAAGATTACTCTTTTAATGTGGAAACAATTTTTAGTGTTCAAGTCTTTTATGATACTCCCACTATTCCGAATGAGAAGAACTTTGCTTATGTGGAGAGTAGTAAATTTTCTATGCTTGTAGATCATGAAAAGAATGATTTAGGTTCTGGTTATATTGTTGAATTAATTCATGATGCTACTGAAAATTATTATGAGGGAGGAATATATGCTTGTATGAATTGCAATAATGTCAAGTTTCCTCTCTATGTGTTGAAAATCTTGAAGCTATGCTTGTTTTACTTTCCAATGCTAGTTGACTATTGTTCCCATAAGTTGTTTGCTCACAAAATCCCTATGCATAGGAATAGGGCTAGACTTAAATGTGCTAGTCATATGCTTCATGATGGTCCCGTTATGTTTCAATTCTTATCTTTTATGTGAGCATCATTGTCACCATCATGCCTAACTAGGAAGACATTAAAGAAAAGCACTTGTTGGGAGACAACCCAATATTTATCCTTACTGTTTTTGTGTGTTCACATGATTATGCTACTTTAGTAATCATGTTTTATAGCTTTTGTTTCAATAAAGTGCCAAGTAAGACCTTTAGGATAGCTTACGGTGATAGTTGTATTGATCCTGCTGAAAATCAGAAACGTTTGCACCCAGTAAATTAGTTTTATTAATTCAGATAAACGTTCTTCTGATCTGATTCGTTTTTCTCTGGATTGGTACACCAATTTCTTAGGACTTCCTAATTTGATAGGATTTTTGGAGCTCCAGAAGAATAAGTTTGATACATATTACTACAGACTGTTCTGTTCTTGACAGATTCTGTTTTTCGTGTGTTGTTTGCTTATTTTGAT
>NW_025226515.1:0-5176 GCF_018294505.1 Triticum aestivum | reverse complement strand
GATAGGTAGAACCTCCTCCCACTCCTTGATGTTCTTCTTGATCAACACACAAAGTAGAGTGGGGAGCGTACGGTTCGTCACCTCCGTTTGGCCATCGGTTTGAGGATGGTATGCGGATGAGAACAAAAGCTTGATTCCGAGCTTGGCGCATAGTGTCTTCCAAAAGTAACTCAAGAACTTGATGTCACGGAGACGATTGTCTTTGGTAATCCATGGAGGCACAATATTTCCCAAAAAAATAGATTTGCAACGTGTGAAGCATCGTCTATCTTGTTGCAAGGAATGAAATGTGCCATTTTAGAAAATCGGTCCACAACAACAAACACATAATCCTTTCCATATTGAGTTCTAGGCAAACCTAGTACAAAATCCATGTTGATGTCTTCCCAAGGTTGATAAGGAATAGGAAGAGGCATGTAAAGACCATGGGATTGAGCTTTAGACTTAGCTTTGCAAAATGTAGAGCATCGGTTGGTGAAGCATGAGACGTCACGAAACATCTTGGGCCAAAAGTACTTCTTGGAGAGCGTGGAGAATGTCTTGTCGCGTCCAAAATATCCCATGAGTCCGCCTCCATGAGCCTCTTGCAAAAGGAGCAAATGAAGAGAAGACTCGGGAATGCATAGTTTGTTAGCTCTCATAAGATAACCATCCTTGATGTAATATCGTTCCCAAGATGTATGCGTCAAACATTTAGCATAAGGAGTGGCAAAAGATGGGTCATTATCATACAAGTCTTTTATGTGCTCAAAGCCAATAACATTCAACTCAAGTTTAGTGACAAGCGTGCATATGCGTGAAAGTGCATCCGCAACTACATTTTCCTTACCCTTAATGTACTTGATCACATAGGGGAAAGATTCGATAAATTCACTCCATTTGGCATGACGCTTATTCAACTTAGTTTGACCTCCTAAGTACTTAAGCGTTTCATGATCGGTATATATGACAAACTCATGAGGTCTAAGATAATGTTCCCAAACATGTAGCAGATGCACTAATGCATACAATTCTTTGTCATAGATGGGATAGTTAAGTTGAGCACCGGAGAGTTTTTCACTAAAATAAGCAATGGCTCATTTTTCTTGCATCAAAACTCCGCCAATTCTGATACCACTTGCATCACAATGAACCTCAAAAGTTTTGTCAAAGTTGGGTAAAGCAAGAATCGGAGCATGAGTAAGTGATACGTCTCCAATGTATCTATAATTTATGAAGCATTCATGCTATATTATTATGTGTTTTGAATGACTATGGGCTTTATTACACCCTTTTATATTACTTTTGGGACTAACCTATTAACCGGAGGCCCAGCCCATATTGTTGTTTTATTGCCTATTTCAGTATTTCGAAGAAAAGGAATATCAAACAGAGTCCAAATTGAATGAAACCTTCGGCAACGTGATTTTTTGTAAGAATATCATCCTGGAGACGTGGAGTTCAATACTTGAGGAGCCTAGGAGATAGCCCCCCCCCACCCACAGGGTGCCCCCCTGTCTCGTGGACCCCTTGAGCACCTCCCAAGCAACTACTTTCGCCTATATAAGCCTATGTACCCTAAAACCATCGAATATCAAGATAGATCGGGAGTTCCGCCGCCGCAAGCCTCTGTAGCCACCAAAAACATCTCGGGAGCCCGTTCCGGCACCCTGCCGGAGGGGGGAACCCATCACCAGTGGCCATCTTCATCATCCCGGCGCTCTCCATGACGAGGAGGGAGTAGTTCACCCTCGGGGCTGAGGGTATGTACCAGTAGCTACGTGTTTGATCCCTCTCTCTATCTCTCGTGTTCTCTGTATGGCACGATCTTGATGTATCGCGAGCTTTGCTATTATAGTTGTATCTTATGATGTTTCTCCCCCTCTACTCTCGTGTGATGAATTGAGTTTCCCTCTTGAAGTTATCTTATCGGATTGAGTCTTTGATGAGAACACTTTATGTATGTCTTGCCGTGTTTATCTGTGGTGACAATGGGATATCACGTGCCACTTGATGTATGTTTTGGTGACCAACTTGCGCGTTCCGCCCATGAACCTATGCATACGGGTTGGCACATGTTTTCTTGACTCTCTGGTAGAAACTTTGGGGCACTCTTTGAAGTACTTTGTGTTGGTTGGATGAATTTGAGATTTTGTGACGCATATCATATAATCATGCCCATGGATACTTGAGGTGACAATGGAGTATCTAGGTGACATTAGGGTTTTGGTTGATTTGTGTCTTAAGGTGTAATTCTAGTATGAACTCTTTTGTAGATCGATCCGAAAGAATAACTTTGAGGTGGTTTCGTACCCTACCATAATATCTACATTTGTTCTCCTCTATTAGTGGCTTTGGAGTGACTATTTGTTGTATGTTGAGGGATTGTTATACGATCTATCTATGTGATTATTGTTGAGAGAACTTGCACTAGTGAAAGTATGAACCCTAGGCCTTGTTTCCTACCATTGCAATATCGTTTATGCTCACATTTATCATTAGTTACCTTGCTGTTTTTATAATTTCAGATTACAAAAACTTTATCTACTATCTATTTTGCACTTCTATTATCATCTCTTCATCGAACTAGTGCACCTATACAATTTATCATTGTATTGGGTGTGTTGGGTACACAAGGGACTCTTTGTTATTTGGTTGCAGGGTTGCTTGAGAGAGACCATCTTCATCCTACACCTCATATGGATTGATAAATCATAGGTCATCCACTTGAGGGAAATTTGCTACTGTCCTACAAACTTGTGCACTCGCAGGCCCAACAACGTCTACAAGAAGAAGGTTGTGTAGTAGACATCAAGCTCTTTTCTGGCGCCGTTGCTGGGGAGGTGAGTGCTTGACCGTATATCTTTAGATCTTGCAATCGAATCTTTTTGTTTCTTGTTTTATGACTAGTTTAGTTTATAAAAGAAAACTACAAAAAAATGGAGTTAAGTTTGGCTCATACGCTTCGTCTTTTTAATATCTTTCGTGAGTTTGACTGAAAGGAAAATTGTGCTCAAGTGCTAGAAGAAGAGTGCATTAAAATGCTTGATACTAAATCTTTGAATGATGAGCATGATTGCAATGTTGTTAGTATAAACTCCTTGAATATCCATAGTATTAATGATGATTGCTCTAGTCATGATGAAAATATCTTTTACGAGCATGTCAACTTTTGTGGAGTGCATGTTTGCATGAACACACCAAATAGAGAAGATATTTATTGCAAGAGGCATAAGCATTTAGAAACTAAATGGTTGCAAGAAAGGCTAGATGTGAGTGCTGAAAATTTAAAATTCCTTTGCCGTACTTGTGAACTTTGCAATGAATGTGGTCATTTACATGTCCAATGCAAATTGTTTCATGACCGAATCATGTCCAAAAATTGTGATGATTTGATCTCCCTTGCACATTACAATGATCTTAGTTTACTTTTGGGTTACGAAGAATTGAAACATTTACTTAAGGACCTTCCAGAATTTGCCCATAAGAAATTCCTTGATATTGATCTAGAAAAGATTTATATGTTTTGTGCGGAGAATTGCATTGAAAATCCTTATATTTCCAATTACCTAAAGAAAAGAAAGCAAATAGAAGATGATGAGAATACTAATGAAAGGGAAGAGACTTCCCAATATCCTCCTATTATTTCTCATGATGAATCAGGTAACGAGGAGGAGCTTTCTATTCAAACAATCTCATCCACAAGGAGCTCAAAGAGGAAGGTTGAACCCACACATAATGTGAATAAGAAAAAGAAAAGAAGGAGCAACAAAGGTAAAAAGGTATCCCTCCCAAATGATGTTGCTCCTACTACTAATTGTGATGATGATAATTACTTTACTATTGGTGCTATCCATATTTTTAATGATGAGAGTAATTATGCTTATGATATGAAAGGGCCCAAGCTTGGGGAAGCTATGTTTGATGGGGATGAATTATTTGAGAATATATTTGCTGGAATTAATGTTTGTCCCAAGCTTGGGGATGCTATGTTTAATGAAGATGATATTTTTAGCATCCCAAGTTTTGATATGCAAAGTTGTTATGATGATAGCATGCCTCCTACCTACGATGATTATATTGATGAAAGTGGGTTTGGAAGAGTGTCAACTTTATGAATTAGTGATCCCACTATTTTGGAGGATGTTGAATCTTATTGTGATGAATATGAAAGTGGATTTGGAAGAGTGTCAACTTTATTTAGTGATTCTACTATCTTGGGAGAGGTTTCAATCGATTATGATGAGAACGAAGTTGCTACTTATGATGAGTATTGTGATGAAACTTATGCTATAAAAAGTAGTGATGATTATATTTATAAATATTGTCATGATTATTATTACCCTTTTTCTGAAGATTACTCTTTTAATGTGGAAACAATTTTTAGTGTTCAAGTCTTTTATGATACTCCCACTATTCCGAATGAGAAGAACTTTGCTTATGTGGAGAGTAGTAAATTTTCTATGCTTGTAGATCATGAAAAGAATGATTTAGGTTCTGGTTATATTGTTGAATTAATTCATGATGCTACTGAAAATTATTATGAGGGAGGAATATATGCTTGTATGAATTGCAATAATGTCAAGTTTCCTCTCTATGTGTTGAAAATCTTGAAGCTATGCTTGTTTTACTTTCCAATGCTAGTTGACTATTGTTCCCATAAGTTGTTTGCTCACAAAATCCCTATGCATAGGAATAGGGCTAGACTTAAATGTGCTAGTCATATGCTTCATGATGGTCCCGTTATGTTTCAATTCTTATCTTTTATGTGAGCATCATTGTCACCATCATGCCTAACTAGGAAGACATTAAAGAAAAGCACTTGTTGGGAGACAACCCAATATTTATCCTTACTGTTTTTGTGTGTTCACATGATTATGCTACTTTAGTAATCATGTTTTATAGCTTTTGTTTCAATAAAGTGCCAAGTAAGACCTTTAGGATAGCTTACGGTGATAGTTGTATTGATCCTGCTGAAAATCAGAAACGTTTGCACCCAGTAAATTAGTTTTATTAATTCAGATAAACGTTCTTCTGATCTGATTCGTTTTTCTCTGGATTGGTACACCAATTTCTTAGGACTTCCTAATTTGATAGGATTTTTGGAGCTCCAGAAGAATAAGTTTGATACATATTACTACAGACTGTTCTGTTCTTGACAGATTCTGTTTTTCGTGTGTTGTTTGCTTATTTTGAT
>NW_025226514.1:18614-27540 GCF_018294505.1 Triticum aestivum | reverse complement strand
AAAAGCCATCACTCATCAGCTTCCATTTCAATAGCTTCGAACCATTGTGTAAATTCCATCCTCTCTAGACCCTCACATGGTCCATACACATTAGTTAGATTCCAAGTTTGGTTAGAAACCACCGAGGTCAATTTAATTGGCAGTGCAAACTTGTAGCTATGTAACACATGCCCAGTAAACTGGCTACTGCACCAAATAATTACAAGACCTTCGGATGCCCCTACAGAAGGTACATATTCGAATTTATAAAATCTTCTAGGACAACATTTTCTTAGAAAAGAATGATCGAATTTCTCTTTCTTCGTTTCTTGCAAACACACAATGGAGCAGTTTGATTTACCAATTTTATTACGAAGAGCTAAGCATTTAGGTTCTGAATTAACACCACGGATGTTCCAACATAAGATGTTCCAAAGCACTAACGACATAGTCTTAAACAGGAATAAAACAGCATAACAAAACATGCCAGAATAAACCAACCACAGAAAGAAAATTTAAATAAAAGCAAAAGCTTAAGCTTGTCCGAGGTTCTGCTCCTCCTCCCCCTGCATTAGTTTATCTTAAGAGAGTTCTTTGGGAGGGACGCCACAAATGCTAATTCCCAGATGTTGTTTGTCTTGATAGGAGTTGGTGGTTTAGACTGAGAAGGCTGCACATCCATCTCTTGTGCCACACTGTTATCACTGATCTCAGGAATTAGCCTTGGTTTGACATGAGACTCTTTCTTTTTTATGTCAGACAAAGAAGACGCTTTGAAGCCCTTGTACCTAGTAGCTCTGACACTACAGTGCACCTGAGTGACATCCAGAGGGGTTGCAAGGCGACGTCTCTTGCGGGAAGCAGCAGTATCCAGAATCATGTCCTCACGTGCAACCTCCTCTTCGTCGTTGCCCTGAGAAAAACCGTCAATAGAAAAGTCCTGTTGCAGTGAAAGCATGTTTCCCATCCCATCATAACTGAAGTTGTTGCAAGCAGCCCAAACTTCTTTGCTGCAGTAGATGATCATACTATCTGCAGCAAAAGGTGTGAATGGGAATCTGGTGTTGCATGCCACATGGACCAACTCATTCAGAAAGACTTGAATACCACCAGCAAAACAGAGCCATTGCTCTTGCATCTTATCAACAACAGACTTCCACTGAATTCTGGGAGTGTAGATAGTTGCATAGAAGTGGATCAAGAATTCTAACTGGTTCATTTCCCTTGGAACCTCAACCTCTACAATATGAGCATTGCACTGATTGAAACTGAGAGCATTGCCCTATCTCCCCTATAAGAAATCTTCAGTAGCTTGTTCGACCATTTGCACATGTTCATTCCATAAGCGGAGTCCGTCATCAAAACCAGAGTCTTCAGTCTGAATTCCATCCATCATTGAGGGCCCATCATATCCAATGAACAGTCTATAGCTGAAACCCTGGTACTGTTGAGGAACAGATGGCAGAACAGGCCATTCACCCCAACCTTGTTGAGGAGGCTGCGGCGAAGGAGCTGCATCCCAAGCATTAGCAGCATTTTCCAATTGCTAAACCTGAGCATTGTGCTGAGCCTGTTGCATGTCATTCAGAAAAGGTAATTGAGTAGGGTGAGGAGATGCCCCTAAAGGAGGAGGAGCTTTCTCATTCCCTTCAAGGCCCGGGCTAGGGTTTCTTCCATTTAGCACATAAACTGGTACCATCCATGATTTACCAATGCCACTGATATCCGTGAACCTCTTGATGACTAAGCTGAATGGCAGAGACTTGAGCTTATTAATTAAGACTCTGACCAACACTAGCTTTTTTGTGACCTGGACGGTGCCAAAACATGCATCTACCAAAGCAAAAGACCGCCTTCATGATGTAATGTTCAGTTTGATAATCAAGAGGGAATCCTAGCAGCATTACCCACGCATCTCTTTCAATAATAGGACGCCTCATGTTCGGACCATCATCATGATGCAACAAGTAAAAATTAGAGTGCTCATCCAAGGTTTGTTCCCCCAAATCTACCATAGCATCTCTTATGATTCTATCCTCAAAACAAACCAAACCAACACAAAAGGGATAAATCTATCTCTCAGTGGTGTGAGCATCATGATCATCTCTCAAAACACTCCTAACCTCAGCAAGAACAACTTCCCTTTGCAGATCTGGAGGAGGTGGAAGAACAAAAACCAGAGCAAACCTTGCATGGTCGAGCGGTGGATCATCAACCACCATCATGTTCCTCTGCAATCTTCCTTCTGGCCCCTGCTGGATGTTCATGATGCCTGGAACGAACTGGTAGGGCATCACTGGTAGATACGCCATGGTGCTTGAATCAGGGAGAATAGAGGAGAGAGATGGGATGTTGCAGGGTGGCGGAGCAGATGAAAACGGGGGGTGGTTTTGGGGAACAAGTACCGTCGTGATTCTCTGAGTATAATGCATATCGTCCGGGGTATTTTGGTCATGAGTAGGATAAGCACGAGCTTCTCTCTCCAACTGTTTAGGAATCCAAATTTGTTTATTGAGCTTATCTCGTACATTCAGTTTCCCTGATTTTCTACGCCAAACTTTTTGGTGACCCTTTTGTTGCTGTAGTAGTTTTGAAGCTAACAAACTTCCATCAAACCTTTTTTTATTTTTAGATACCGCACGAGCCTGAACATTCCACCTAGATAGACATTGCCAGCCCTTATGGCCCACTTGCATGCAGATCCGACATCTAATCCCAGTAGTGCAGGAAGAAGTATCATGTGATTGACAAAAACATTTGTAGCACAGAGAAGATGTCTTCACATTAACATTATGATTACTGCAAATATATCCCAAGTTCATACAAATAGCACAAGATTTAGTAGGGCAATCAGAACTAGGATGACTCTGCCAGAAGCATAATTCACATCTATTCAGAACCTGGAAAATAAATTGCTTATCTGGAATATCCTTAAGAGATAAAGTTGTCATGATATGCATATTAGAATACCCAGCTTGCCAAAGATCCAAGATTTCCTCCAGAGTCGTGCAATGAATAGACTTCCAATAATTGTGTTTAAAGTCCATACCCAAGAACGTAGCTTTGTCAACGCGGTCATGCATGGAGGACAGATTGCAATTGAATACACCCAATGAAAGAAATGAATCCACATCATTATTGGCCACAACATTATCCAGATGATCATTTTCAAAATTAAGAATACGCGGGGCCAAAGTGTCCTTGCGAAGGCCAAATTTTGCCAACTCTCTAGCACTAGAATGATCCTTTTTTGCACTAGCATGAAGGAAATCCAGAGATGATTTAATAGCCATTGGTTTACGAGCCACAATCTCTAGAACTTCGAGATCCAAATGCCAAGAACCCGAGTCATAAGAATAATCCACATTCGCCTTATACAAACAGAAATGACACATAAAATTAGGCCAGATGCGATCTTTCAAAGCATATATGAAGTGCCCAACTTTATTTGAAGCCACCGAGAAACGAAAGTTGCGAGGCCCCAACTGGATCACGTTAAACCCTAATGCTCGACCACCAATGCAACATTGTAACACCAAACCCACAGATTCCACTGAGATAGGGGAAAAGTAGAGGAGAAGGAAACCACCAAGAAAAATTCCTTGGTTTTCGGATCTTGATCATAATGAATCGAAGATCAAAACTTGCGCCTGATCGGATCCTCCACTTTGAGACCAGGGGCAAAGTCCCACAGGAGGATGTTGGCCATGACTTGGAGCAGCTAGTATGAATCTTCTTCTCGTCGCCTAACTTGGGCATCAATGTATGCCTCATGATGGTGTTGGAGGTAGCAAGACCTACCAACAAGTGATAAACTGAGACAAGCTTATGAGAGTCCTTATACTTCTCACGAATCTCAGTGCACATGTTAGCCATGGAATTCTGGTCCATCTTTGGCTTAGCATACACATTGATATCATTCTCATCATCGTCAGGCACACCCAACAATTTGGCCCACTCAAGTACACTGGACTGGTATCTTTCTCTTCGGTCACCCTGACTATTCTTCCATTGGGATAGAAGTGATCTATCAAGTAAAATTGCATGATCATTGACGTGGCTTGAAACTGCATCAGTATTCCCCCAAAGAGGAAGGAATGATGCAGCACAACTATGATAAGTATTTCCCTCACACTAGTACGCGTCGGTGCTAAACGGTTTTTAACCCCTTCCTGCGATGGCATTTGGAAGCGTCGCCTAGTGAGTGACGGCGATAGGGGGGTCCTTCCCACACAACCCAGAAACCATCCGGGATAGGGACCCTACAATACTCCTTTTCATTTGTGGTTGCATTGCCATCACAGTCGGTATTCTGTGGTGCTACGTTTACGATGCGCGACCCATCACAAGCGGTTCACTATTATAGAACGTGTATGATAAGCATACAATCACACACATTCTCTTTCACAAACCGTATGCGATAACTAATTAAGAAGATTAGGTAATCATCGTACGAGTGTCGGATAGGATTACAAAACGTCGGACCATCGTAACATCGTCATACACGACAACTATCGCACACGCTATTCTGTGGTGCAACATTTAGGATACATACTTCATCAGAAACAGTTCATGGTTGCGAATCATGTACGATAAGGCAACTATCGCACACGCTATTCTATGGTGCAAAGTTTACGATGCATACTTCATCAGAAACAGTTCATGGTTTTGAATCGTGTATGATAAGGGAACTATCGCAAACGGTTAGTTTGCCAACACCGTTTGTGATATTGTCTGACATCGCACACGCTTTGCAAACGGCAACTGTGTGCACGCTTGCACACGTTTCCTCTCTGTGAACCATCTAGCATTATGGTGTATATCGCAAATGTTTGTATTTTACCAACCATGTGTGCCGTAACAACCTGCAGAGTGTAATTTCACCGTAATTTAATTGATTCTATATCAAATTGAAATTGAAATTGAAATTGAATGTATGCTATAGCTTTATTCATATCCATCAGGTTCAGACAACCAATGCATTATTCGATTCATAGGTACACATCAAGAATTACATAAGAACCAAATAAAGAATGACGAACCACAGTTGTATACTTGTACTATTAAAGACGGTAAAAAAAGAGGCGAAATATATTCTGGTTGCTGAACAAGGTGAAGCGGAATGCCCATATTGTGCCCTCCTCCATGTAGAAGGCACGCACGACTCTAGTCCAACCCCTTGTGATGGCCGACCGCCCACCCTTCATGGTCTTCATGGAAACATCTAGATAATCATCATGTTCTGGTAGAAAATACTTTAACCTTTGCATGCCCACCAATCATGTAGCTTGAGAGGTAATCTTTAGTAAACTGCTTTGGGAACCATTGCAAAGGAAAAAGATTCAGACATTGTCCTCTAACACAACTCATTATGGGCAGTAAAAACAAGGCTGCAGAGTTCTTACTTACCATCCTGCAGTTTGATGTTGTATGGGATAAAGTATAAACAAATAGTTTAATTGCCATCTTTTGACCCATTTTACTAACAATCTTTATCAGCTTCCTCACTTGATGTTGGTTCATCAATATCTCATTTCCCCATACACAGAAAGGGTTGAAGCGCGGATCTTTACCAATGACATATGTACGTAAAAGCACCAAGTTAATATTAGAAGATAAACACCAATTGCACAATGATGTAGTACATCACTGTTTTATAATATCTTATAACATCCAATATACTCACATATTAGATGAATAAACATCTTATATTATGGGCCGGAAGGAGTTTATTGCATTCTTACAAATTATCGGCTGAGTAACTACGGATGTATCCACAGGTTAGAGTTAGTTTGAGATAGTTCAGGCTCAAATATCCCTAAAGTATATCTAGACATGAGGGCTAGTTTGAGCTAGGTGCATCTATAACCCACCCAAAAAAACTATGCAACCCAAGAGGTGCTAGTTGGAGCTATTTCTCCTAGTGCATTTATTGTCAATCTAAGTATCTAACCCTGTCATCCAAACACCTCTTTGGATGGAGTTAGTTCAGGGTTAGTCATGAGCTAGAAACTAACTCTAACCTCTAAGCTAAGTTGAGTATCCAAACAGGGTTGTGTTATTGTTGTTGTTGCTGCTGCTCTTCTACGTGTATCTAGACATCATCAGAACATTAAGGTAACACTCTTCCTTGTTGCTATGTAACCTAGGATTGCATATGTAGACATTAAGTACAGTGCATGTTGCTATGTAGCCTCAGATATATCACATATGGCCCTAGTCAACCAAACGATAAATGGGTTGCAGATATATTCAGTTAAAAGTCTGATTCACCGATTAGTCCCTTATCAGCCCCCGACCTATATGGTACCAGCTACCGATATCCTGAACAGTGAGCATATATAAGCTATGGGATGAAACTAACCTCGATGGAAAACAACAGTCGTTCCCAGAATTTTCCTGTGTAGGGACATCGAGATGCATGTTAAGCACAATAGGCTAAACATCAACCAAAATTATCCATGGCAGACAAAATAATCTCCAAAAGATAGCTTCAGTGTGCAGGTTTAAGAACGGTAGTAAAGCAAAACAAGTGAAAAGGTGTGTTAACTGCAACTGGCCTAACATTTAACAACAAGAAAACATAGTCATTCAAATTGGTATTGTGCCAGTCAAAGTACACTAGTTATTGTCAAATAAAAATGGGAAGGCGTGTTTAACTACAAGATGCAGCAACCAAATGTAGTCCATCATGCCCTGTTTGTTTCAACTTCACTTGGATTTTAATCACCTATGGATTCGCTTCAGTGGCGAAGCTATTTTTGCAAATCAGCTTCACCAACGAAGTACACTTTGAGGTGCTTCAGGAAATTGCAGTAAAAATGACCCAAATCCAGATCCAGCTTCACTGGCAACGCTGATTCCAAATAACTATTTGTTTCGGATTACAGATTTGGCTTCACTGGCAAAGCTGAATCTGGTCCCAGAATCTGAAAAAATAGGGCCATAGTGGTAATGTTGAAACTAGTACTGACGAAATTGAATTGCATAGTTCATACTTGCCCATATAGAACATCACGTTGTGAATAACTAGAATAAACAAGGCATACTACGAACAACCAAAGATAGCATTTGAAACTGGACATATGCTAACTACAAACAACAAAACAATCAAAAAACTTTAAAACAGGCATATGCTAGCTATAACACGCTTAACAACAAGCAAATATATGCATTCCTATCGGTATGTTTAAAACTGGATTGATGAAATGTATTGCACAGTAAATAATTGCACATACAGAGCATCGCATTGTGAACAACTAAATAAACAAGGCATACTGCAAACAACCCGATATAGCAATTAAAACTCGACATATTCTCACTACAGTACAAAAGGGACTTGACAAAAAAATCATGGGTTTCCCCCTGTGAAGAGGCACGACAAAACAAATCATGGGTTTCCTCACTTGTCACAGATGGGCTCGTTCCTGTGGGAAGAGCACAGACCTTGGATGCGCTCCATGTTGTCACAGATGGGCTCCTTCCCCTTGGAAGAGCATGGTTGTAGAGTGCCCTCCCTTATGTCGCAGACGGGCTCTTTCCCCTCGGAAGAGCAGATGGGCTCTTTCCCCTTGGAAGATCCGGAGAGGGTGCCCTCCTTGTGGTTGCCATCGATGAGGTATGACTTGGAAGCTATGGATCACAAGCCAGCGTCGCAGACGTGTCCTTCAGAAATGACAAAAGGGGCTCGATGGTGATGTAGGATGGAAAGTTGTTGACAGCGAGCCAGAGGAGATCAGCAGCGGGGCCATGCATGAGATCGACGGCGGTTGAACCCGAGGGGTTGGGGTGGGCCACTTAACATGTGACATAGCCTGCCTCAGGTGTCGCAGTCGATGACCTCGATGTTGTAGCCGGCGGAAGAGACATGCCCACATACTCTAGCCCATTGCTTGAGTTCCTGCCACCAGTAATGGTCATCAGCTTCCTCGGCGACGTCGGGCGAAGAGACCGTGATACACCTATTTTGGGTGAGTCGCTCCTCAAGCTCCACGAGAAGCGTAGCCGGGCTTAGGCTACGACGCTCTGGAGTGGGGGATGGGAATGGGGATGGGGATCTGGGGAAAATGGGCGTTTGGCAGGCATCATCTAAGAAACTCAGGGCGGCCTTGGTGTGGAGATCAGTGGTTAAGCTGCACGGGCAAACCGACAGATGTTGACAATGGAGGTCTCGCGATGGCGGCGGCGGTGGTGGGGACCTTGCTAGGGTTTCGAGCGAGGGTGTGTGTATGTGTGTGTGTGTGTGGAGGGGGGCGAGGGTGTGTTTGAGGGAATGATGCGGGTACTGAAAATTTTACAATGTGGAAGTCAAACGCGGGAGTGAAATGCCGGGGCTAATGAAAATTTTGATGATGGTGCATCGCACACGGTCCGGAGATAACAACCGTGTGTTATGAAATAGAAAAACCCTCGAGGCGAGCAGATATTTTCTAGGGGCAGGCAGGATTGGGAACAAGAAGCATCGCACACTTTCCTCGAGGCGGGCAGATATTTTCTAGAATGCAGGTGGGATTGGGAAGAAGAAACATCGCACACGGTCCGGAGATAACAACCGTGTGTTATGAAACTGAAAAACCCTCGAGGCGGGCAGATATTTTTGAGAGGGGAGCCTCATGGAGCCCAATGTACTGTATGGATGTGTGCGTGACAAAGGCACCTGTGTGGCACACGGTTAGTTTGAGTGAACCATGTCTGTTGCATCCTCCTACTTGTCTAATGTTCATAAATTTGGCGAAAAATGACGCATGAGAGGGTCAGAACATGAACACACTTGCATGTGGACCAAATTTATAATTATGAAAAGGGTGCTTTGATTTTCAAATACCAAATGCAACTTCAATGTCGCACCTATCTCGCAAAGGGCACGGTATTGCTTTCCACCCTCGTGTCGGCACGAAGGGAATCCTAAGCTATATATGAATGCATGCCCCTCCCCCCCGCCCCCCCC
>NW_025226514.1:15920-18287 GCF_018294505.1 Triticum aestivum | reverse complement strand
TCCCTCGTGTCGGCACAAAGGGAATCCTAAGCTATGAATGGATGCCCCCCAATCGTGGTTCACCTAGAAAAGTGCCAAGTAGCTATCAGCCCCCCCTCGTGTCCGTACGAAGGGAATCCTAAGCTATGAATGCCCCCACAACCTCTTTCTAATATTTTAGATAGAAGAAATGTGGTACATCTAGCAAAGTACAAAGTAGTAGCCCCCCCCCCACACTTTTAGTTGGCGGGCCAGAGAGGCATCTCACCAAGATTGATCGTAAAACGGACCAAGAATAATCCACCTTGGTCGTACAACCTCTCTCTTGTTGCTGGTCAAAGTGATGGTCGTCCATGCGACCCCAGATAGGCTAGCTCACCAATAATCACGCAAGTAGCTAGTCCCCAAAGACAACGACTGCATGCGTGTGGCCGTAACATATGTATGAATCAGGTGTGTTTTTAGTACACAATGGAACAACTCTAATGTGGCACCGTGATTTCGAACTAGAAATCCCCACACTGAGTGGGGGTTAGGTCGATGATGCATATGTATGTTACAGCACACTTCAAGCCAACAACGGGGATTCATGCATGCATGCGTGCATAGTATATGCACTCAAACTTTAATTAGGCCTGAATCTCACCATGACCTATACTACGATAACACAAACCAAATAAAGAATCTGCAATGATAACCTATCTTATTATCATTCAAGGTGATCATGGATGTTCACGCGGGCCCACGAATATATAGGCTTGTCGCTGATAACCACGCAAGGGAGTGTACCATTCGAACACAACCACTACGTGCATATGTATGGAGGTGATGTGTGCATGCATGTTTGAATACCATTTCACAACATTGATGTGGCGTGTGCATCGAAAATCGTACACTCTCCCCACAAAGAGTGAGATCGTTTCATGATGAGTCGTTGTACTAGCCACTATGACTCAATTGGGGGGATTCATGCATACACATGCATGCGTGTGTGCTCATATATATATATATATATATATATATATATATATATATATATATATATATATATATATATATATATATATACAGACGGTCTATTCTGCAATATTAGCAGAATAACTATTTTGCACACCACTTCCGCACTACACGCTGAACGCAAGTGCACGTCATTCTTTGAACCAAGTGTGCTGCAGTACTCATACAAGTGAACTTCTCGTCGAAAAAAATTGCACGCGTTATTTTTTTGGTACTGTTTTCGCTCTAATTTTTTAATAGTTTATCGGAATGAGGCGTGTAATATACTGTTGAAAAACTATGGATTAGGCGCAACTTCGACATGTTGAACACTTTTCGAGATTCCACACGGTTTAAGAGCAGTTTTGAAAATGGTGCGGCCCAGGACGAGTGGCAGCGAGCGTTTTTTCGCAATTTTCTTCTAAATTGCTCATCGGAATGAAGCAAATGATACGCCATTGGATATATATCGTCGAGGCGCATCTTTTTCATATATAATTTTTTCTCTAATTCCTTACGATTTTAAGAGCAGTTTCAAATTTACTAAATCGCGGAATTCTGTTTTTCAATTTTTTTGAAATTTTCGGTACTGTTTTCGCTGCATTTTTTGAACCGTTTGTCGAAACGAGGCGTGTGATACGCCGTTGGAAAGCTATGAACGAGGCGCAACTTTCATATGTTCAAATAGTTTTGAAATTCCTTACGGTTTTAAGTTAATTTTGAAAATCGTGCGGCGGACGACGAATGGCAGCGGCCGTTTTTCCTTAAATTTTTGCAAACCGCTGGTGAAAATGATTTGAATTATACGCCGTTGGAAAGATATCGACGAGACACAACTTTTTCATGTAAAACGGTCTCTCTAATTCTTTACGGTTTAAGAGGAATTTTGAATTTACCGAAATGCGGACACTCTGTTTTTCGCGACACCCAAATCTACGTGGGTACTTCATCCGACTGAAAACCGCACTGCAACGGACAAAAAACCGCACTACGTCATACGGGTAAGAGAACTGCATGGTTTCTTTTATTCAAGCGTAATTTTTTTAAGAACGAGAAAGTAGAGTGCATTTCACATCGGGTGTAAATGAACCACAACACTATCAAGAAGTGAACCGCATTATTTTTTCGCTTTCGTAATAAATTTTTTGCACTTACGGGATGAACAACATCATACGGCCGACCGCACTGCTTCTGAATGAAAACCGCACTGCATCGGACTGGCAAATGACCCGCATTTTTTTGTTGTTTTCCTAACTTTTTTCATGTAACACTTCTTTTTGGATGAGAGGGCGAATCATTTTTAGGAATTGATTACGTTAGGGATTTTTTTTTTCACTTTTTGTAAACATATCCTTGAATAGTTTTACAAAATAATCATCAAAACAAAAAAAA
>NW_025226514.1:12763-14141 GCF_018294505.1 Triticum aestivum | reverse complement strand
ATCGGGGAAGGGGGAGTGGGTGTCCTGGGGGAGGTGGTGTGGGATGATACGAAGGGTGGGGTGGGGTGCATGCAGTTTTTTTGTTTGTGCTACAGTACGGTGGGGTGGTTAGTCAACTCAGTGGTGTTAGCAGAATAAGTGTTTTGGTGTGCAGAATAAGAGTCTTAAGGGTGTTATTAGAATAGACCCACCCTATATATAGATATTATATATAGGGTGGGTCTATATATGTATGTATATATATATATATATATATATATATATATATACAGCCGGTCTATTCTGCTAATATTAGCAGAATAGTTATTCTGATAACACTTCCGCAGTGCATGCTCAATAGAAGCGAACTGCATCGTCTTTACGTTGGGCACTTCAATGCTTCACAGGAGAATTGCTTCATTTTCTGGTGTTCCGCCCGCATTTTCTGTGTGGAATCGGGTGTTGCGGGATGATTCAGTTTGTCTCTGCATCTCATTTTAGCTTTATTCTTTCTAATTTACAAGAAAATCTACTAGAGTGCATGCAAATCGAGGGGTTTGGCAGACGAGCTTTCTCTGTTCGTTCATGTTCGCGTCAGATGCGATTTGTTTTATGCTCGGATGTAGTTTTTAGTAGGAATTCTTTGATTGCATTCGTTTTAATCGGTCCATTCACTCTATAGTTTGTTAATTTTTAGGAGTTAGTTTTCAATTCTTGTTATTTTGATTGTGCGGGCGGGTGAGCTTCGTCCGCTCCTCTGTCCTTGTTGATTTTTGGATTTTGCCCGTCCATGCGTGTTTGAATATTGTAATTACTATTGCTATAGGTTTGAATTCATTGTATTGCGGGTATAATTGTCATTTTTTGAATTGCATTTTTTAAATGAAAGCTGATGTTGTTCGTCCAGTTGCCGTGTCTTCCATGTAATTTTTTGCGGGGGTATTTTTTGATAGTTTAGTGGTTGTACAATTTTTAGGCGAGTTATGGAAGTGCGAGTGAAATTGACACCTCTATTAGTCTGTCACAAGTTTGTAGTTTTACTTCTTTAATTTTATTTGTTGTAGTCGTGTCATACGTTGTAGTGCACTGCATTTTCTTTAGTAGTGTACTTCGTTGTAGCTGCATTACAGTGGTTATGGCTGCTTATGAGATTTCTCTTTTCTTAAACTGCATTATGTGTTCTAGATGACTGCATAATATGCACTTCCATACTGCATTAGCAGTGTTGTTAATGTTCTATTCTGCTATTAGAATGGATGGTCCATTATATGCTTGTGTTAGCTGAATAGTTATTATAAGAATTTTTTTGAACTACATACTATGAGAATTGTTTTTGAACATCACATGTTAACTGCAAAGTTTTGACCATTTGCATTTCCTTGTTACTATTCAAAGGACT
>NW_025226514.1:11899-12753 GCF_018294505.1 Triticum aestivum | reverse complement strand
GAATCAGAGAGGAGCCATCACCGGCGAACTACATCTTTGTTTTTTGTCCACTGTCGTGCTACAGTTGGTGTGCTTGCTGTGCAGTGCTGCACTACGGGCCATCAGAACTCCAGGCGCCGGAAGCAAACTACAGCAACTACCAAGACAAACATCATTGAGAGAGGGAGTAGGAGGAGGATGGAGCCTACACTCTCTACCAATGGGCGGAACTGCACTGCATCGTGGCGGCCGTGCAGAGAGCGCCTAGGTCGCTTGCGAACTGCAAAGAGTGGCGGAGGGGAGGCGAGCCCGATGATGTGGTGAACTGCACTGCATCAGTGTCGTCGGCCTAACGGGAAGTGCCGGGCATGGCGCTGGCCGGAGCCGGAGGGAGGGGATCATAGGAGGCCCAACCACCATGGCGGGGCGGCGCTCGGGATGGCCGGATCCAACAATGACACATCAAGGGAGGCCGTGGATGGCTGGATCCATCGGCGGCACGATGCGGGGAGGCCTTGGATGACTGGATCGATCGACAGCGCGACGGGGGGAGGCCGTGGATGGCTGGATCCATCGGGGGCGCGTCGCTAGGAGGCCATGGCTACCCGGAATCCGAAGGCGTTGGCCATGGCGGGAGGAAGTGCGAGGCAGTGGGGAGTCGTGACAAGTAGTGCAGCAGGGCTCTGGCGGCACATGGCGCGGCGGGGCAGGGCTCTATCGGAGCGTGGTTGGGTGGGGCTCCGGCGGCGCGTGGTGGGGTAGGGCTCCGGAGGCGCTTGGTGGTGTGGGGCGGCTCGGGGGCCAGCCATAGGTAGGGTGGATCCGGCCGAGGCGACTAGCAAGAGATCCGGTCGGGGCTGATCTGGCTGAACGGA
>NW_025226514.1:6638-11889 GCF_018294505.1 Triticum aestivum | reverse complement strand
GCGGGTGAGCTTCGTCCGCTCCTCTGTCCTTGTTGATTTTTGGATTTTGCCCGTCCATGCGTGTTTGAATATTGTAATTACTATTGCTATAGGTTTGAATTCATTGTATTGCGGGTATAATTGTCATTTTTTGAATTGCATTTTTTAAATGAAAGCTGATGTTGTTCGTCCAGTTGCCGTGTCTTCCATGTAATTTTTTGCGGGGGTATTTTTTGATAGTTTAGTGGTTGTACAATTTTTAGGCGAGTTATGGAAGTGCGAGTGAAATTGACACCTCTATTAGTCTGTCACAAGTTTGTAGTTTTACTTCTTTAATTTTATTTGTTGTAGTCGTGTCATACGTTGTAGTGCACTGCATTTTCTTTAGTAGTGTACTTCGTTGTAGCTGCATTACAGTGGTTATGGCTGCTTATGAGATTTCTCTTTTCTTAAACTGCATTATGTGTTCTAGATGACTGCATAATATGCACTTCCATACTGCATTAGCAGTGTTGTTAATGTTCTATTCTGCTATTAGAATGGATGGTCCATTATATGCTTGTGTTAGCTGAATAGTTATTATAAGAATTTTTTTGAACTACATACTATGAGAATTGTTTTTGAACATCACATGTTAACTGCAAAGTTTTGACCATTTGCATTTCCTTGTTACTATTCAAAGGACTACTTTTTTTATTATTAGTACCACACTATGTGTTTCATAAAACTGCATTACTGCCAACGGCAACTTTGTCTAAAAAGGATGATAAAATGATGCAGTTGAGGTTGCATACTTTAAATAGGCATCGTTCATAGTGTCTGATGGACATAATTTTAAAAGCATACAACATAAGCAAAGCATTAGAAATATCCGTTGCTTCATATTAGACAGCCTAGAGTGCAAATATTGTAAACTTGATGGAGTCCTCTTCTTTGTAGAAAAACACCATGGCCACTTCTCTGACCTCAAAGCATTCTGGGAGACAAAATCTTTCCAACCAGTAGTTATGTTGATGCAGTCTTCAGAGTCGGTGTGGTAGTCAGCTTGCATGTCTGCATACCCATTCTTGTGTTGTGTCCCCAAAGTAACCTTCCCTGAACTCGGAGCAGGAAATTTTATTGTGGATGGCAGTTTCTGCATATTGGAATGGGTGGGAAAATAATTTTATAAGTAAACAACAAATATTTTTCTTTTATACTTAGGATGATCTGTTTATGTTGACTTAAATACTTACATATATATGACTGTATTTTCTAAAGTAGTTTCAATGTATGAACAAACTTATATATGGAATTGACCCCTAGTTTTACTAGGATATATATTATACTGCAACATGCTTGTACTACAATGTCAGTAATAGTGTACTTCGCCAGCATGTTAATAGAACTACAACGCTTATCTACTGACTGTTTTTTTGTTCGTGTGTTGGGATTCTGATTTAACTAGTGTCGATACCTGGTGTGGTACTGAAGAAAGATAGGTGGAAGCATCTAGTCTTAATAGCTAACAAATCTGAACAACAATACAAATTCTGTTTTGTATTTTGTTGACACTACTGAACATATTGATTGATCTATATATTCAGATGTGGATTTGCAGGCTAGATTATGTCCAAAATTGTGAGGGGAAAAACTTACCCAACTTTCCTGCAGATCTGTGGTTGTGAGGCGATGAAGAAATGGCGCACGAAACCCCCTGTTGTGTATCATCAGGCACCCGAGCATGCTGCGCCACTAGGTGTTGGTGAGCTCTAGACCTTCTGCGTACACGCATGTGTCCGCTACCGGCGCCATCCTTGCCAAACACTCGCACTTATAGTCCATGGCTGGTTCAGTGAAATTCCAGAGAAGAGCTGGGGATGGGATGAACCCTAGATCTACGATATGAAGAAAATGAGGAACAGGGGGAGGAGTTGTGTTAGTCTGGAGCACGAATCGATACGTTTTTATACAACCAATTGAGCAACGGAAGTAATAAATGTTGTGGTTGGTGTTAGGTGGTGGATTGGTTCTGATTCAGTGTACGCGAATGCATTTGAGAAGCAACAGGACTACTTACTTGAAAATAGCGAACTGCATTGTCATATCACGACGAACTGCGGAACACGTGGTTGGGCTTGTGTTTGTGTATGGTATGTGGGATTTTTTTAAATTTTCAGTGGCCTCTCTTTTGTGTGTCGGCCCTGTGTTCGGGTAGTGAAGACGCATTGGGCCCAAGTCGGCCTGTGAGCATTGCTGGTTCCCTGTGCGTTGTGTGCGACCTAATTTTTAGTCCCACCTCGCCCGCGGAAGGCGCACCCGACCTATTTATAAGCAGTGGCGAGGCCGCCGTATCGAACTCCTCTAGTTACTTATTTGGGCACTCTATGCTCTCTGACCTGTGGGCCCATGTGTGGCCGGCCCCATGCATTGTGACTCAAAACGACTCGCCTTCTGTGGGCTCAGACCTATTACGAGACTGGCTGGGGCCAGTAGCACCTGGGTGGTCAATTTTTTTCTTGGTATTTTTCTGTCTTAAGTATTTTTTTTTCAATGTCAGGGCGTGCACTGCTTTTAGTAAATCATCTGTGCACTGCATTGATCAGGGTTCTATACTGCATGTGCACGCATTCCGTACTGCATGTATAGTTCTCATTTTTGTTTCCGTGTTTTTGCTATCATGTGATCTTTTTCTCCAATGTATGGGAGTGCTCTGCTTAGTAAATCATACATGTACTGCATTGATTATGGTTCTGTACTGCGCGTTTATATATTTCTGCACTGCATTGATTATTTACGTGTTCGCATTTTTCTTTTTGTGTTTTTGCTCTTATGTATTCTCTTTTTCAAATTTAGGTTCGTGCACTGCTTTGTTGGGTATGTTAAAACTTCATTCGATAGAGTCTGTACTGCATTCGTACAAAATTTGCACTGCATGCATCTTGTTTGCACACTGCATCTTATTTTCGTTTTGTGCACTGCTCGAATCTAATGATACATGAGCAAACAACAGAAAACAAATTATCACAAGCATTCTGTACGACAAGTTCATCATCAGCAAACTAAGTTGAACAGAAAGCAAACTAACATAATCAAAGTTCATCATTACAAGCAATTCTGCATGGCAAGCAAACTAAGTTCAACACACAAGCAAACTAACGATACATAAGCAAACAACATAAAGCAAATTTGATGATAATTCCAAAATGACGCTGGCATTGTTGGCTCTTGTCCGGCACCATCTTCTTCTTCACCAGTTAGGCTCTTCCAATCCCCAGCTGCTCCTGGCGCGCTTCTTGGGGGGCTCCTCCTTCTCCAGCTTTGCACGGCGAAGCCCGTCCTGGGTGAGGGTGATGTGGTTCCATATCTCGTATGCTGCATAGGTGTCCTTTACCGCGTACTCGATGTGCCTCATGGATAGAGGCAGGGTGGCCCAGCGCTTGTGTTCGTCGTTGGTGATCTTCTTCTTCATGTTGTTTTAGTAGTCGTTGATGAGCATGACGGAGACGTCTCCAAGGGAGTCCAACTCCTTGGTTGCCTCGGGCACCCTTCACTCCTTATGGATGTCGACAAAGTTGGCGACCTCTAGATTGACACGCTCTAGCCTGGTTTTGTTGCCGTTGATGGAGAAGCCTGCAAAGGTGTACCTGGGGTCGGCAAGGAAGTTGTCAAAGACGGTGCACCTTTCAGCGACGCTCATTTGGAAGAGCAGCACTGGGTGATTCTTGCCGATGGAGAGCTGGCAGATGGCGGGTTTCTGCGTCGCTTCAGGCTCGTTGTTGTACTCAAGATCAATGCCGACGATCTTGTGGCGCTGGAGGCCGAGGTGGCGCTCGCACTGCTCGTGGGAGATCGCCATTTGCTTCTTGTCATTGGTGTGGATGACGTGCAACTTGGTGTTGACATGGGCCTCCATGGCCCTGTCGCCCTTGTACTCGTCGGTGAATGCCATCGCCGGTAGTAGGGCTTGGTGCTTTTGCATGGATATGGAGCGATTTGGTGGTAGCGTAATGGATACTTGTGTTGTTGTGGATGAGAAGGCCTTTGGCAGGGGTGTGAATTTAAGGGGAGGGCGCGGGGTGGGATGGCCGCATCAGATGAACTGCACGATCTCGCTGACGATGCGGTTGTACAAATCGTGGGTTGGTGTTGCATCTATGATCGTGGGCTTGTGGCGATGGAACCGCTCCGATTGGGTGGTTGTATGCGAACGTGGTTTTATTTTATTTTTGATCAGTAAAGTTTTTTAAGCTCCACTTTTCTGTGCGAACGGCCATTTTTTCACGTTTATATATGTATCCTGCGTGATAATGGAACTGCATTGGTTATGGTTGCGCATTGCATTGTCTACAATAAAGAACTGCATTTTTGTCTACAGGTGCGTACTTCACCATTTGTTGCGTGTCCTTGCTGCAGGCCCTGAAAAAAGTACAATGTATTCCGCAATTTTATGAGTTTTTCGCCGTGTTCTATGCCGTGTATTTATTCATGCAGGTAATCCGGAACTGGATTGCTATACCATACTGCACCTTGTAAGAAAATGCACTGCATTTTTCTAGTGCTGCGTATTGCATCTCGTTTTTGCGTGTACTTACTACAGTCCCTGGTACGGGAGGGGTAGGGGAAGGGGGGTTGCCCCCCCCCCCACTTTTTTTGAACTTATTGTTTTTTCTTAGTCGGCCTTGTAGGGCCCGTGCTCGGGTAGTGAAGACGCATTTGGGCCTAAGTCGGCCTGTGAGCACGGCTGGTTCCCGGTGCGTTGTGTGCGTCCTAATGTTTAGTCCCACCTCGCCCGCGGAAGGCGCGCCCGACCTGTTTATAAGCGCTGGCGAGGCCACCGTATTGAACTCCTCTGGTTACATAGTTGGTCGCTTATACACGGCACTCGCTGCTCTATGCTCTCTGACCTGTGGGCCCATGTGTGGCCGGCCCCATGCATTGTGACTCTGAATGACTCGCCTTCTGTGGGCGCAGACCTACTACGAGACTGGCTGGGGCCGGTTTCACCTGGGTGGTCAATTTTTTCTTTGTATTTTTTCTCTTAAGTATTTTTTTTCAATGTCGGGGCGTGCACTACTTTTAGTAAATCATCCATGAACTACATTGATCAGGGTTATGTACTGCATGCGCACGCATTCCGTACTGCATGTACAGTTATCATTTTTGTTTCCGTGTTTTGGCTATTATGTAATCTTTTTTTCCAATGTGTGGAGTGCATTGCTTAGTAAATCATACGTGTACTGCATTGATTATGGTTCTGTATTGCACGTTCATATATTTCTACACTGCATTG
>NW_025226514.1:0-6628 GCF_018294505.1 Triticum aestivum | reverse complement strand
GGGGTGTGAATTTAAGGGGAGGGCGCGGGGTGGGATGGCCGCATCAGATGAACTGCACGATCTCGCTGACGATGCGGTTGTACAAATCGTGGGTTGGTGTTGCATCTATGATCGTGGGCTTGTGGCGATGGAACCGCTCCGATTGGGTGGTTGTATGCGAACGTGGTTTTATTTTATTTTTGATCAGTAAAGTTTTTTAAGCTCCACTTTTCTGTGCGAACGGCCATTTTTTCACGTTTATATATGTATCCTGCGTGATAATGGAACTGCATTGGTTATGGTTGCGCATTGCATTGTCTACAATAAAGAACTGCATTTTTGTCTACAGGTGCGTACTTCACCATTTGTTGCGTGTCCTTGCTGCAGGCCCTGAAAAAAGTACAATGTATTCCGCAATTTTATGAGTTTTTCGCCGTGTTCTATGCCGTGTATTTATTCATGCAGGTAATCCGGAACTGGATTGCTATACCATACTGCATCTTGTAAGAAAATGCACTGCATTTTTCTAGTGCTGCGTATTGCATCTCGTTTTTGCGTGTACTTACTACAGTCCCTGGTACGGGAGGGGTAGGGGAAGGGGGGTTGCCCCCCCCCCCACTTTTTTTGAACTTATTGTTTTTTCTTAGTCGGCCTTGTAGGGCCCGTGCTCGGGTAGTGAAGACGCATTTGGGCCTAAGTCGGCCTGTGAGCACGGCTGGTTCCCGGTGCGTTGTGTGCGTCCTAATGTTTAGTCCCACCTCGCCCGCGGAAGGCGCGCCCGACCTGTTTATAAGCGCTGGCGAGGCCACCGTATTGAACTCCTCTGGTTACATAGTTGGTCGCTTATACACGGCACTCGCTGCTCTATGCTCTCTGACCTGTGGGCCCATGTGTGGCCGGCCCCATGCATTGTGACTCTGAATGACTCGCCTTCTGTGGGCGCAGACCTACTACGAGACTGGCTGGGGCCGGTTTCACCTGGGTGGTCAATTTTTTCTTTGTATTTTTTCTCTTAAGTATTTTTTTTCAATGTCGGGGCGTGCACTACTTTTAGTAAATCATCCATGAACTACATTGATCAGGGTTATGTACTGCATGCGCACGCATTCCGTACTGCATGTACAGTTATCATTTTTGTTTCCGTGTTTTGGCTATTATGTAATCTTTTTTTCCAATGTGTGGAGTGCATTGCTTAGTAAATCATACGTGTACTGCATTGATTATGGTTCTGTATTGCACGTTCATATATTTCTACACTGCATTGATTATTTTTGTGTTCGCGTTTTTCTTCATCGCGGTGTTCTATGTCGTGTATTTATTCATGTAGGTAATCCGGAACTAGATTGCTATACCGTACTGCATCGCATAACGAAATGCACTGCATTTTCTAGTGATGCGTACTGCATCTATTTTTTCCTATACTTAATGCAGTCCCTGGTACGGGAGGGGTACGGGAAGGGGGGTTGGGGGGCAACTTTTTTTGTGTGGCACTTATTTGAAGGTATACTTTTTTTGGATGCATTTTCTTAACATGCGTGTTGTTTTTTATTTTAACTTTTTTTACGAACTGTATGTATTTTATTTTGTTTTACCGTCTGAACTTCATTATTCTTCACAGAGACTACATCATGTGCGTTTTGATGTAGTCTGTCTTATTTTATCCAGGCCGTTTTTGGGCCTGCCCATTTTTTTGACCCTTAGCGACACGCAGGCCTCCTACGTGTCCCTTCCAGGCGATCCCACCGCTCTGCTGGCAGGGAGAGAGACCGAGAACAATCTCCTCTCCTCTCTTGCAGTTTCTCCCGAGGCATCTCTCCCTCGAGCAAAACCGCCATCGCCCGCAGCAACCGTTGTCGCCCGAGGAACCGCCGCCCTCAAGAGGTCCTTATTCTTGCATTCAGCGTCACTGTCCTCTCCGCGAGCCGTTGCCGCTGTGCTCCCGCAGCCCTTTCCTGTCCGTTCCCATCACCGCCCCCTCCCCCTCCCCGCCGCTGTTGCTGCACCTTTTTTGTGGTACGTTCTGCTTGGCCTCGTTCTTGATCGTCCCAACGTCTTGTTTTGTGATTCTCGTAGTAGTTGTTGTTGTTTTTGCTTGTGTACTTTTTCCGTAGGCAGTCGATTTTATCTTGTTTTGAAGTCGATAGTCGTGTCTAGCAAGGTGGATCTAGGGTTTTGTGAGATTTTCGCCGATTTTGTTGCTTATATCTGTCACTTCGTCCTTGTGTTCTAGGCAAACACCATGTCTTCGCGGAGCAAAGTGGGAGGAGGAGTTCAGGGTATGTGGAGTGCTTATTTTAGGCTTTGTTTATTTTGTTTGATGTTTATCTAGTTTCCTAATTCATCCTGCATATTGGTTTATGCTCTGTTAGTTGCCAGCGTTCGTTTGGATTATTTTGTCATGTGATGTTTTGTAATTTCTGTTTTCTGGTTCTTTTTGAATCCATTAGGCGATTGCAGTGCTCATGATGATACACCAATTGACTCTCGTTATCCTGGCGGTAAGGATCATGGTGTCGAGGGAGGACATCAAGTGAATTCGCCGATTGAATCTTATCCCATCAGTGTGGCCCCTCCTTCTGGTATGTGATTGATTTGTTTATTTTTGTGTATGCTGGTTGCTTGATGTTTTATAAATTGGTGTTGCCTTGTTGTATCTAGTCCGGCATTTTGTTGGGAACAAACGTGAAGTTAGTGTATGTAGCACTGCATTTAGTTGTATATGTGAACTCTACTATATGTATGTGTGAACTGCATTGTTGTTTTATTCAAGTTTTTTGTACAATGCATTATTTTTAATTTTGAGCTTATGGTTGCAGCACTGCATTTATATGTCTAAGTGTACTGCATCTGTTCTTTTTGTGCACTTTTTAACGAGCATAGTCAAACTTCATTTTGACGCAGTGTCTGTTTTCCATGTTGGGGCGCCTGGGTTTGAGGAGGTTACTCAATTGATTGACCATTATTTTGCAGAGGGTAATGTTGGTGTGAGCTTTGACCAGAGACGTCCCGTCTTGTCTCAAACACAATCACAGTCTGTTGATGGTACAGAGGAAGTTACACAGGATTGGATGGTCTCGAAATAGCTTCGTCAATATGATTTGAAGCAAAGCAAGAAGAAGTTGAGGTTTGAAATTGAGTCAAAAGAGTTTGCGGAGAAGGAGAAGTAGAGGAGAGCTGCAGATGGTGCCAAGGGTGGCAAATTTTACAAGGTGAAGCAGCCTTCTTTGCAGAAGAAGAGGCTGAGTACTGTTGCTGAGGAAGGTGGTACACCTCGGCGGAGTCCACATGTTGCTAGAATGAAGAAGAATCTTGGTAAGAGAAGTGCTGAAGCTGGTGGAAAGGATGATCCTCAGCGCAAGCGACTACATGTCACTGAAGGTCCCAACTGTGATGATGACGACTTTTTGCTTGCTTGTCGGATTTCGGGTTCTGGCAGACCCTTGAGGTTCGAACTCTGGGGTGCACACGAAGATCTTTCCCCTACCAGCTCACTTCTCAAAGGCTCGCAATGAATCTAAGCTAGAAAGAAGAACACACAAGGGACACGAGGTTTATACTGGTTCGGACCACCATTGTGGTGTAGTACCCTACTCCAGTGTGTGGTGAGGTGGATTGCCTCACGGGCTGATGACGAACAGTACAAAGGGGGAACAACCTCGCGAGGGGCTGTTCTTGAGCTGGTGCGATGAACCGCTTGGATCAGTTCAGTCGCCTCTCTCTAGTCTATGCGTGATCTGGATCCCCTCTCCCTACCCTGTGGTGGCTAGTCCTATTTATATAGGGAGGCCCTGGGCCTCTTCCCAAATAATGAGCGGGAAGGGCGCCAACAATTGTCATTTTGAAGGGGAACATCTAGTACACTTATCCTGACTAAAGTTGGTCTTCGGCTGCCAAAGGGTCTGACGATGACGCCGTCCTGGGCTACACGATGACCTCCGTCCCGTCGTTCTGCTGGTCTCGGTCTTGTTGCACCAAAATGGTAACCTTTGCCTGATGCCTTGGTCTGTGCTTGCCCCCTTTGCACCGAAGGGGAAACAAGGACACTTCGCAGGCCGGCGCCAGCCTGGCACCCGCCTGGTCTCGATCGTCATGGCTTGTGTCATGGGCGACTCGCGGGGTACCCTGCCTTGATCTCTCCGCCTCCTCGCGAGCCTGCCTGATGAGGCTGCTCCTGAGGAAGCTTCCTGTCGTCCGCCCCGCGAGGCTTGGCCCCTTGCGAGGGTCTTGAGCTTGAGCTAATGAAGCTGGGCTGCACTAGGCCCCCACTTGAGCCACGTCGCAGGCCGCAGGCAGGCAAGTCTGGGGACCCCCGTTCACAGAACACCGACAGTAGCCCCCCGGCCCAAGGCACGCACGGACTTAGCTTAGCAGAGAAGCGAAGGGGCAAGTGCGAAGCGCCGCGGGCCCCAATAGCCTGCAGCCTTGGGCGCCACGTGGCGGTTAATTGGGCGTGGGTGTCTCCGCTTCCCCACGACACCTCGGCAACCGCATGACTTGACAAGTCCCTGCATGCAAAATGGGTCATGATTACCTGCGATCGTGGAGGCTGATGGTTGGCCTACTCCGGCTATAAGTACGGAGCGGCGCGAGCCCTTCCAGTCCATCCCTTACTGCTACTCCCTTTCTTCTTCTTCCTCGCCCTTGCTCCACATCACGCCAATGGCACCTATCCGTCGGTTTTCTGCAGAAGAGAAGGGAAAGTCCCCCCGAGAGGGTCCCGACCCGCTTCTGCCGAAGAAGCGGCTAGTCCTCTGCCGCCGAGATGAGGGTGCTCGGCAGGAGGCATCGAGGCCCTGGTATGAGAGGCCGCCACCTGGGTTCCCGCTGCCCTTGTATGCCCACATCGAGGCCCTGGAGAAGAAGGCGCCGAGCGACACCGACGGTGCCGCCGTCGATCTCGGCGGGTTACGGCGGTGCGTGTCGTTCCTCCTGGAGTCCATGCCGAGGGCTCCTCTCGCAAGCTTGTGCTCCACGCCGCCATGCCTCCTCGATCTTGGATTCACCTTCCTCCCTCCTTCGCCTTTGAGATCCCGCCGAGGGGGCCTCTTGATCTCTGGCTGCAGCATGCTGACTACAGTACCCCTACGACCGGAGCGGAGGTTGAGGTCGTCGCTCCGGGCAAGGTCTACATGACCTGTGGCTGGGGCGAGATCGCCTAGGTCTGCCGGACAGGGGGCGCCCTAGTAATCCACCTCGAATACGATGGCGCCTCCTTGGTGTTCTTCAAGGTCTTCGATGCGGAAGGATGCCGGCTAGAATGCCGCCCCGAGAAAGGCGGCCGGGGCATCGTCGTGGAGAGGACCAGGCCCGCCAATCACTTTGCCAGCGGCTCCTCAGGCAGCAGCGTAGGTGCCGGAGGGTCCAGCGACTCCGCCGAGCTTTACGCGACCCCGAAGACGAGCGATGACAGCTATGAGCCCCCGATCTTGCGTCGCGCTCGGAGTAGGGCGGGTGCTTCAGGCCGTCGGCGCTGCTGATCTGGATGGGGTTGGCGCTGGCGCCTGATGGCCCACTGTTGATGATGGCGTCTCCTGTGGAGGCGCGCGTAGTTAGTGTTCCTTGGGATTAGCACCTTTTGTTCCCTGCAAGGAATCTAAGTGACACCCCACAGGGGTATGTAAGGCGCCTGCCATGTATTTTGTGAATATTATATCTTTATTATGAATCGCTGCGAGATGTGTGTTCTGCCCCAGCTCAGCTCCCCCTTTCTTTCCTCACGAGGGCTTGATGCTCTACACTGACAGGTCCCGGTCCCCAGGCAGGCTTCACCCGTCACTGGTATGCCAGGTCGCGATGCCGTGGTCAAGGTCAGGAGGTGAGAGGCCCGAGGTCCAGTAAGAGCCCCTGAGTGCGATGCTCGGGAAGTCCCCTTTAGCGCTCAAGCAGCCTCCGCTGGGTAAGAAAGGTAGTCAATGTTGCCGTGACAGAGCTGCACTAGGCGAGGGTTTAGCACTGAGTCGATTCAGTTTTCACGTGACTTATCTCATGGGTTTGGAGTAGTTTTCGATGGGGTGCCGGGCCTGCATGGCGGTAGCTAAGGTGCTGCTGGGTTAGGTCCTCGTGAGCTTCTTCGCTCTCCCCCGCACTTTACTTCGTGCTCTACGTCCTCAGGTCCCGGCCCTCGAGCGAGCTCAGCCGCCGCTAGTATGATAGGTCGCGATGCCGTGGGTCAAGGCTAGGGGGTGAGGGCTAGAGAGCCTGTAAGAGCCCATGAGTCGCGATGCTCAGGCGCCCCCCTTTTAATGTGCAAGCGCTTCGAGCCGGAGAGAAGGAGAGAAAGCTCGCGACGTCCCCAGCGTTGCGTCTTTAGTGGGTCCTGTGTACCAATCACGAGGGGAAACAAGGTCTGTTGTTACGGTTGCCAGCCAACCATTGGTCGCTCCAAGGGAGTGATTGGGGCACTGAGGGCCTGGTGAGGTGGCGCCTTGCGGGGCTGCCACGACTAGAGCTCGACCACTCAGATTTATCAGCGTTGCAGGGATGGACCCGTACGCAAGTGCCGTGCCAGAGCGAGCGGCTCCAAAGGTAGGTGTCAATCGAGCAGGCGATTAAGTCAAGTAGATTAAGCATGAAGAAGCAAATCCATTTAGATAGATGCGGGAAAAGCAAACTCCACTGGGTCAGGCCCAAGCAGCTTGGGGATAATGCG
>NW_025226513.1:17753-27653 GCF_018294505.1 Triticum aestivum | reverse complement strand
GCTCGCGGAACGCAGCTTATGAGTGATGCTACGGAGCCAGTCATCTGCATCGAGTGGCTCGATGGAATGATGAAAGGTAGGTGGGTGCAAGCGAATGAAGTCATGAATGGTCGCAGACTTATTGGACTGATGTGCGGTGTTCTCCTCGATACGTGCCAACAAACGGTTAGACTCACGCTTGTTCCTCTCCATTTCTAACATGAACTCTGTCAACGAAGGCGGGTCGGGAGGATCCTCATCCCTACCATCTCCATGGTTCTGGCTACGAACAATAGAACTTGATGACATCCTGAGAAACGAAACCAGGGACGGAGTCAGCATCAACTATAGACTGTAGAATGTAGGACAAGGAATTAGTATCTCTCGAACTCCTAGGGAAATTCCGGCAGCATAACGGCAGTAAAATGCTCAGAATGAGACATCCTGCTAAAAATGGGGTGGTAACATACTCATCAGCATTACTCAAGGTTCTGAGATCATACTAAACAGACTACACCGGAAATACTCAAAACTGGGGTATGACTCTGATCAACCAATCCTATGGGACTACGGAGTAGTAACACGTGATCCTGATAGACAGAAGAGAAAGCCTAGTTCCTTAACCTCGTAGGAAAGATAGGACGACTCAGATCAGAAGGACATGAGGTAAAGGAGTAAAAGGAGCCTTACGTGCCTTCCCACAATCAATTCCCTTACATAACTAAAGAATTTCTAGACTCAACTTCGACCAGTTTGGCTTGGTAATCCTACAGGCAGTCAGGCTCTGATACCAAGGCTGTCAGGACCCCGATCCTAAGTCACATCGATCTAGCATGTAACACCCCATATCACTTTGCGGCCTCACGCACGGTATTCCCACGGGTGTCGCCTTACCATGCCCGGGACCGTTTGCGCCTTTTGGCACACGTATATGATAGTGTCGCTAGCAACCATATGACAGAGAACCCGGGCTGACATGGCTAGTCGTGAACCCAAAGTGGCACTAACTTGCAGGGACAGGCATACATGACCCAACATCGAACGTGTCGGTCATCAGCGAGTGAATCCGGGCTGTAGCAACTGGGCTAACAGGACTCCGGTAAACCGGGCTATAGCGGGCTAACGGGACTCCGGTATTCATCGCGTGACATTTCCTCGAAGGGACAGACACAGGAACGAAGAAGGACACATGCCGGCCCGCCTAAGTGTTCCGGAGCAGTAGCACACTACCATGGCTCAGTGGAAACACTAGGAGACATTTCCCGGTAAGAGAGGCTACTAAGGATAAACAACTAGATAGTCAGATCCCACACATAGCAATACACGTTACACGTATGCATAACATGCAAGTATGTGTTGTACAACATGGCATCACAGCATAACTCAATAACTCACATAGATAAAGCTCAAAGAGCCATCATATCCTTTATTTCAAACAGGGGTCACAAGACCCATCATACAGAGCATACAAGCAACAAGCGGAAGCATTACATGTCTTGGTACAGACATCTACAAATGAAAAAGGCTGAAGAGCCTGACTATCTACAACATCCGATCAAGATCGTAGCTGAGGTACAAACTACTCGTCGAAGTCCACGAGAACACTATTAAGACCGAAGTCTCCGCTGCAAAAACCTAAATAAAGCAACATGAGTACAAAGGTACTCAGCAAGACTTACATCAGATCCTATCATACATGCATGGGTGTCAAGAAGGTAATGTGGGGTTTAGTTGCAGCAAGCCAGCTTTGACTCAGTGGCTATCCAGTTTTACGACTACCAGAAACTCTTGAGGTGATATGCCGCACACGAGTCCACTAATCACCACACAATACACTACTATGGATTCATCCCCGTCTCCCTACGAGAAGGCCATCCATAGCACTCACACTTGTCTTGAGCTTTTTAGAGTATACACTTCAAGTTGTCTATGTACCATGTAAGCATCCAAGAATTCCATAACCGCGGACCCGGCTATTCGAATAGATCATGTTAACCCTGCAGGGGTGTACTTCTTCACACACGCTCTCGCCACTTACCGCCATGTACACGTCATGTATCTCGGCAACCTTCAAGCGGAAGCCTGGCGAGGGTGTCGGCCACAACCTGACTAACCACACAAGACTCTAGTCCAGGTTTATCGCCTATTCGGGTTCCATTCGCAAGGAGATCCGGCCGAGGTTTCGCTCACGGCCCCAAACAATGTGTGCAGGGTTCCCGAGCCCACCATCCGGGTGCCACTCGGTACACCAGGCCACGTGTGCCTAGTCTGTCCCAAGCCCACCCTGCCGGGTGCCACTTGGTAGAGAAATAGCACTACCTACAAACACCAGAAACTAGTTGCGACTCCTGGACAGAGACCAAGTTGGTTAATAAGTCGAGAAGGGTCGAGTTACCGGAACCCAATGTGTGGTAGTATCGAGTCATTGGACAACATACATAGAACTCAGTGCTTAGGGACGGTTCCAGTGAGACAACCCACCATGTACTCCTACATGGCCTCTCACCGCTACCTTTACCAAATCGTGTTCACACACTTCACTCTCAGCATCAGAACATATCATAACACTCCAACTCATTCCCAATGAATCAGACCTGACACAACTCTAAGCAATAGCAGGCATAGCATGGTAGGAACACAACAATGGCTTCAATCAACTCCTACACATGCTAGTGGGTTTCAACTATTTACTGTGGCAATGACAGGTCATGCAGAGGAATGGGTTCAACTACCGCAGCACAAAGTAGCAGATGAATCGTTGTTGTCCTAATGCAATAACTGAGAGCAGGAGCGGGAGAGTAGGATTGTATCGGAATGAACAAGGGGGTTTGCTTGCCTGGTAGATCAACAGAGGATGCACTGCTTCACAGACAGGTACTCTGGAACGGTCTCCGGAGCAAGACCTATCGAGAAGGAACGGTGCCAACAATCAATACACAAGCATATGCAACAATATGATGCATGAACATGGCATGAAGATGTGATGTTGTTTGAGCTAATGCAACTAGTAATCATTTGGTTTGAAGTCCATTTGAACCAAAAGCTCAAATGCAACTCTAAAATAAGTCTCTTAATATGCCATAATGTGTTTTCTCATATTAAGCATGTATAATTGGTTTTTCATGCATGAAACTAGTACAGATGGAAAGATTGCATTTTTTGATAATTTTTCATATATAAATTATTTCAATCTGAGCTACGGTTGAATTTCTATGAATTTTAGAAGTTTTGCTAATTTCTAGAATTTCCTGATTTAAATTTAAACGAGAAAATAAATAATTGCGTCAGCATGACGTCATGCCTGCATCAGCAGGTCAACGGTGCTGACCAGGTCAAATCTGACATGTGGGGTCCACACGTCAGTGACACAGGGTAAACAGAGGGTTAGATTAACTTAATTAAAAGATTAGGGGGCACCGGGGCCCACATGTCAGTGTCAGGGGGGTAACTAAGCGGTGATTAGCACTAAGCTAATCACCTGACGGGCCAGGCCCACATGGTGGGGCTCAGGCGACGGGGCTCGCCGCCGGCGACCTCTGGATGCGGCGGAGTCCACGCCACAGGCCACGGGGACGGCGTCTGAGAGCACCGGGGCGTAGCCCGGGCTCGTCCGCATCCAGGGGAGCAGACGAGAAGCCGCGGGGACGCCGGAGCTCGCCGGGGCGAAGCTCGGGGCGGCGGCCGGAGTTCGGCTTCGAGCGGAAACGGGCTGCGGGGCACGGGGAGGCCACCTGAGGGGCTCGGCGGCACCCTCGTGGCACCGGGAGGACGATGGGGTGCTCGGTTTGGGCGGAGGCGGGCCGAGACGACGACGCTGACATGGACGGCGGCGAGAGGCTTCGGCTGTGGTGGGGAGGAGGGCTACGGCGTGCGGGCAGCTAAACGGAGAGAGGGGAACGGTGGCGGAGCTCAACGCGGTTGCAGCGGGCGTCGAAGCGGGCTCGGGGACGCACTGGAGACGGCGGGGCGGCGATGGGGATCCACGGCGGCCGGAGGTGAAGAAGGCGACGGCGACGGCTCCACGGGGCGTCCGGCGAGGCACGGCTTGACGGAGAGGTGGTGGACAACGTGGCGGAGCTACCGGACTCGAAGAGAGGGAGAGGGGGAGGTGGTGGCCGCGGCAATGGCGTGCGGCGGTGACGGCGCATTCGGGCGGTCGCGTGGGAGAGAGACCAGGGGAAGGGGAGGAATGAGAGACAGGGAGAGAGGTGCGGGGCGGCGCGTGGCGTCGTTCCAGGGCGTCCGGGGCGACGAGGAGGACGAAGCAGGAGGTGGCCGGACGCGTGGCCGCGGCCGGCTGTGGCGCGGGCACGCACCTGCTTGGGCGAGGGGGAGAAGACGATAGATGAGGAGGCGGCTGGGCCGAGCTGGCCAGCTGGGCCAGCCAGGCCGCACAGGAGCTGGGCCGCAGGTAAGTCTCCCTCTTTTATTTATTTTTCTATTTTTCTAACATATGTTTTGATTTAATTAAAATACTAAATCATTTTATTACCTTATGCCAATTTTTGCGGGAGCTAACTATATTATTCCAGAGCTCCTTAATAAATGGCATAGTTTTTGGACCATATTTTATATATATAACAATATATATCCAAAGCAAATAATTATCGGATTAATCCAAATGGCCAAAATTAAATATCCATGAGCTCCTAAAATATTTGTTTGAATTTTACCTCTGACCAATATTTTCAGAGAGCAACATGAACATTTCCTTGGACCTTTTTGGAACAATTTTTATTTTGGTCATTTTCAGAGATGATTCTGAGGGTTTCACAAATCCCCATTTCAAATTTAAATGGAATTTAACATGATGCACAAATGACTAGCTAGTCTAGGTCATACCAGAACTAGGGATGTGACATTGTGGTGTTGCATATAAGTTTGTGTTTGCAGGTACCGGTATTTGAAATGCGATAGTTGCCAATATTTTGCCAGAATGTTGATTCATTTCCGTTTCGGCGAGAATTTTGGCACTATGCATTCTTATTGGTCCTATTTTTAGGGAAGGTGATGCCAAATTTTTGTTTTGCTCTACCCCGCAGGCGACCATGGTCCACACGATGACCGAAGGCATCGTGAATAGGTTTTTGAGCTCCGCGAAGGCCGAGATGATTCAAAAGGACGAGACGGAGATAAGATGTCCGTGTCGAAGATGCAAGCTGAAGAGCCTTATTGCGGACCCGGATTCCGGGCAGGTGCGGGACCACCTGCTCTTGCATGGTTTCATGGATGGCTATCGGTGGCAAGGTGATGAAGATGACTATGAAGTCGTCTATGGGGGCTGGGAAAGAAATGAGGAAGGTCAACAAGACAACCACCGCGGCGAGGGCGGGCGAGAAGACGAAGAATCTCTAGGACATGATCATGACGGTGATGATGTACACAATCATCATGTAGAAGATGTCGTACATGCTGATGTGGAAGATCAAGACGAAGGGCATGATCATGAAGATGAAGATGCCGGAGCACACGACGATGGAGGCTGGGTGCAGGACCCTCATATTCAAGAGCTGCTTCGCAAGCAGACAGATAACGCAAGAGCTGCCGCCCGAGAGAAAGCCAAGCTGGATCAACTGGAGATAGATGCGGTTACTCCATTGGATGAAGGATGCAGGCCCGAGGATACCCGCCTGAAAGTAACGCTCATGGCTCTGGAGATGAAGGTAAAACACAAAATGACCGACGCATGCTTCGACGAGAACATGTCATTCTGGCACGAACGTCTTCCCAAGGGGAACAAGTGCCCGACCAGTTTCAAGGAGGCGAAGAAAATCATGTGTCCTTTGGATTTACCGCACGTGAAATACCATGTGTGCATGAACAATTGCATCATTTATTGGGACGAGCACGCGGAGTCTACCATATGTCCGGTGTGCGGCGTCACTCGATACAAGAAGAGGAAGAAAGCTCCTCAAAAATTGGTGTGGTACTTTCCGATCACTCCTCGTCTGCAGCGGTATTTCGTGGACCCTAAGGTAGCAAAGCTCCTGCATTGGCACGCGGATAGGGAGGAGAAGAAGCGGGAAGATGACGGAAATGATCCGGAGATAAATAAAAAAGACAAGATGCTGAGTCACCCTAAGGATGCGAGCCAGTGGCAAGCGTTGAACTTAGAATACCTAGAATTTGGGAAGGATCCAAGGAACGTCGTGCTGGGCGCGAGCACCGATGGAGTCAATCCGTTTGGCAGCCAGAGAAGCACACATAGCACCTGGCCTGTGTTTGTGTGGATGTACAACCTTCCCCCCTGGTTGTGCATGAAGAGGAAGTACATTCACATGAGTATGCTAATTAAAGGGCCGAAACAACCAGGGAATGACATCAATCTGTATCTGGGGCTGCTGAAGGAGGAGCTAGACATGCTGTGGAAAACGCCAGCCAATACGTGGGACGCCGCAGAGAAAGAATATTTCCCTATGAGAGCCGCACTGCTCACGACGGTGCACGACTATCTTGGTTACAGATATCTCGCGGGGCAGGTAGTCCACGGATTTTCTGGATGCGTAAGGTGCATGGATGACACAACGTATCGCCAGCTAGATAGAGATCCCGGGTCTTCGAAAATCGTGTTCACGGGACATCGAAGGTGGCTTCGCGACGATGACTCGTGGAGGAAATGCAAGGATCTGTTCGATGGTGAAACCGAACCCCGAAAACGCCCATGTACAAGGAGCGGCGAGGAAATAGACGAGCTGTTGAAAAATTGGAAAGACTGCCCACTGCCGGGAAAGAAGCAAAAGGCGCCAGAGCCGGGAAAGAAGCGAAAGGCGCTAGAGCCGTTGCTGAAGGTATGGAAAACGAGGTCTGTTTTCTAGGACATGCTGTACTGGAAGATCCACCATGTGCCTCACAGCCTTGATGTCATGCATATCACGAAGAACGTGTGCGAGAGTCTACTTGGTACCCTGCTCAACATGCCAGAGAGGACCAAAGATGGGCCGAAAGCAAGGGCAGACTTGAAATCAATGGGCATGAGGTAGGAGCTTCACGCTAATGATGATGATGATGATGATGATGATGAGGCGAAGCAGGACACAGAAAGTCGTCGCAAAGGCAAAAAGGCCAAGAAGACCGGAAACGACTACCCTCCCGTGTGCTTCACTCTAAGTCAGGAGGAGATCGAGCAGTTTTTCACCTGCCTCCTAGGAGTAAAACTTCCTTACGGTTAAGCGGGGAAGATAAGCAGATACCTAGACCCAGCGAAGCAGAAGTTCAGCGGGATGAAGTCTCACGACTGTCACGTGCTGATGACGTAGATACTTCCAGCTGCAATCCATGGGATCATGGATGCGCACGTCCGTGAAATGCTATTTGGCCTATGTAACTTTTTCGATGTCATCTCTCGGAAGTCGATTGGCGTGAGGCAACTCAGAAGGCTACAGGAAGAGATCGTGGTGATACTATGCGAGCTTGAGATGTACTTCCCGACCGCATTCTTCGACGTTATGGTGCATCTGCTGGTCCATATCGTGGAGGATATCATCCAAGTTGGGCCGACGTTCCTGCACAGCATGATGCCGTTCGAAAGGATGAATGGTGTCATCAAAGGATACGTTCGGAACATGTCACGTCCAGAGGTAAGTATAGCCAGGGGCTTTCTGACCGAAGAGTGCATCTCCTACTGCATGAATTATCTAGGCATCGAGAACCCCGTTGGTCTGCCCGTCAACAGGCACCTCGGCAGGCTCGCTGGACGGGGTCACCGTGAGGGTCGCCACGAAATGCATGTCGACTTCGAGGGTCGACTCGCCAACTTTGAAAGAGCAAACCTAGTCGTGCTACAACAGATAGACGTGGTCGATCCTTGGGTGGTAGAGCACAAAACCTTTATTGAGAAGACATACAATGACCGAGGCCAACAGAGGACGGACGGAGATATACTCAAAGAGCACAACTCATGTTTCACGCGTTGGTTCAAGCAGAAGCTTCTGTCGTACCCTTTACATGAAGATTGTTCCGCGGAAGAACAACTCATATTCGCCTTGTCACAGGGCGTCGAGCACAACCTGATGACCTATGAGGCGTACGATATCAACGGCTACACATTCTACACCGAGGACAAGGACATGAAGAGCGATGGTTATCAGAACTCCGGGGTAACGATGGAATCCTACACCGGTAAGGACAAGGACAGATACTACGGAAGGATCGAGGAGATCTGGGAGCTGAGCTACGCTGGAGAGAAGGTGCCGATGTTCCGTGTCAGATGGGCCAAGAGCGTCCTAAAAGAAGACCGATATTTCACCACCATGGTTATACCCGAAGCCAAATCGAAGACCGCGGGTGCAAACGTCACCGCAAAAAATGAGCCATGGGTACTGGCTTCCCAAATGGACCAATGCTTCTTCAATACCGACCCGCCAAAGCCCAGTCGTGTTGTCGTGAGGAGAGGCAAAAGGAAGATCATCGGAATGGATGGAGTAGCCAATGAGCAAGACTTCGACAAGTACGGCAACCCAAAGATCGAACATGACGACGACGATGAAGTAGCAGCACACACCACAAGAAGAAGCAGGACCACCCTACCTAAAGGACGTCCGTTCCACAGAAGAACTCCATTTGCGAAAAATAAGGGCAAGAAGATTGTGAACAGATAGCTAGCTAAGATCGATTGTATTTAAATCGTAGTCTTCATTTCTCGATTGTATTTCATGGGCACTTTTTGATATCATGAATATTTTTAAATTTCATGGGCACTTTTTGAATTCATGAGGACACTTGATCTCGATCCCCCTCCATCTCGATCTCGATCCCCACACCCACACCCGCTCCACCGCCGCCGCCGATGATATTTTCAAGTAAGAAATTTGAACATATTTAAAAAAAAATTATTACTGTTTTTATAAAAAAATATTACTGTTATGATTCAAACAAGTTTGAACATATTTAAACACAAATAAATATAAAAAATAGCATTTAAAATGCATAAAAAAATATTGGGGAGCCTGGGAATCGAACCAAAGACCTCCTGGTGTGTGTGCTGCGTGCTGACCAGTCAGGCTAGTGGGTGGGTTCTGTTGTAGATAGGGTTAGGTTGTAGATATGGTTAGTGCGCTAGATTAAAACAAAATTCTAATGGCGCACCGAGGGGAGGTGCGCCATTAGAATAGTCATACTCATGGCGCACGACTGGACGGTGCGCCATTAGAACCCTCCCCCTAGCTATCCTCCCCCTCCCTCGCCAGATCCCCTTCGACCCTCTCTCCCTCGCCCCCAGATCCACCCGTGCGCTGCCCCGACCCACGACGCCGCCGCCCCGACCCTCACCGGACTCCAGCCCCGCCGCCCCCGCGCCCCCGCGCCCCCACCCCCGCCGCCATGACCCTCGCCGGACTCCTCCTCGCCGTCTGCGCCTTCTTCCACATCCTCCAGGCCTCCGCCACCGCCGGCCGCCAAGGCACCAACCACCTCCTCGGACGTGGCGCTCTTCCTCGCGCTCTCCTCACCAACCATGACGCCGGCCACCTGCTCCTCACCAACCACGACGTCGGCCACCTGCTCCGTCGTCTCCGGCAGAGGTTACTCCACCTAGCTGCAACACTCGTGCGCTTGGCGGCTAGGGTTTGCCTCCAGCCTCTCCCCTCCCCCATCAACGAGAGGAGCATCCGGTGCCCCCGCCCTCGAGTTCGTTGACGGCGCCGTCCTCCAGCCGCAGCCGCCGCATGTACAGAGCCCCCGATTCCATCTTCCCCCTCGCCCCCGATTCTTTCAGATGCAACTCTGTGATCTCATTCGGTAGAGAAGAAAGATAATTGGTATGTTCATTATGTCATTCAGTAGAGAAGAAAGAATTGCACTGCTATGAACTTATCATTCCTCATGTTGTCATATTGCACACATCTTGGAACTAGGAGAGTATGAGATCAGGGCATTGTGCAAATGCTTTGAAGTATCAATGAGTAGTATTTCTGCACATTCTCT
>NW_025226513.1:14350-17365 GCF_018294505.1 Triticum aestivum | reverse complement strand
TTTGTATGTTCTGAAATGGCCATTTCAGTTTTGAATGCAACCCTCTATCTATCTTTCCATGAAAGAATGTTCTCATTTTGGCCATGAAGATGATATGAAGTCTCAACCTTTCCTTTGCATGAAATTTTTGGACCCCTTTTTCTGTGGGAAACAATTTTGGGTCTGTTGGTGGCCAGTTGGCTACAGTTTGCTGATCACTGCCAATGATGCAGTTTTGATCTAGTTTGTTGGTTGCTTGCTGATCTAGTTTGATGAAGTTGCTGATCATTTGCACAAAATTCAGTTAACAACAACATCAGTAAAATTCAGTTAATTAACTGAAGAAGAGAAGAGAGAAACTAGAGAGCAAGAGGAGTACTTGCATTAACTGAAACGTTTTACTTTAAACTTGAAAAATTGCAGTACTCCCTAAAACTACTGCAAGCAAGAACTATTGTTGGAGGGCACTACTGTAGGGATATTCTCTGGTCTACTGAAACTTGCACTACTGCAATTTACTCCAGTGATACTATAGTTCTTTGCAAATTCTCTGCTCTACTCCACTGCATGCACTGCAATACACTACTCCACTACATGTTTACTCAGTTAACAGAAAAAGGTACAGAACAAGCAAATGTAAGAAAAGAGGAGAGCTTGTACTGCCAGTAAATCATCAGGCAGTTCACCAGAGATTTTCAAGTTAGAAATACTCCCAGGGGTAGATGAAGAGAGAATATCATGAAGGAACAATTTAGTTTTAATTAATGGAAAAGTTGCATTTACTTGTAGTGAAAGGAACAATTTCAGGTAATTATAAATATTCAATAGCAGCAGAGGCAAGCAGTAGCAGTAGCAGTAGATGCCAAATTTTGATATGCATGCATGCATTCTTTGCTTGTTTATATTCATTCTTGTAAACTAAACATGCTCATCTATCTATCTATCTATCTATCTACCTGCTTAAGTATGTATGTATGCATTGTATTTTTATTTCCTTTGGAAAGTAAAGTTTATTTCCTGGCTGGCTGGCATGATGGCTCATGGATCCCTCAGCTGCAGCTACAGTTGGAGCTCAATCTGATCTCATCTGAAATGAATCTATAAATACAGAGTGTAGTTAGTTACAGAGTAGCAAAAATAGTTGCTGGATGCAGTTACTTGCATGGGCCTGGCTGATGAAGAAAAACTTTATATATATTCATACTGATGTTGACTCTATAAATCATACTTATTGGACATGTTTTATGTGTTGATCCATCAATTGATCACATTGAGAAAGACCATCGTGTCTCCGACCATTTTGCAAAGGTCATGTCTCCGACCATCATGTCGTGATGAATTTGCAGGTACCCCGAGAGGCCCTTGAGTTTGCCAGAATGTTGATTAACTTCCGTTTAGGCAAATTCGGGTACTCCATATGTCCTATTTTCAGCAAAGGTCATGCTGAAATTTTCCGTGAATTTTAGCATGACTTTGCTAAAAATAGGACATATGGGGTACTTGCGACTAATGCATGGACCGGGGTATCTTAGTACTTAGTTAAGTAGGATCAAATGCCCCACCATTCTTGCCAATAGAGCCAAGTGAGTAGTGCCAAGTGATTAGGCCCAAACTAGGGTGCCTCGGCTTAGGCTTTTAGGGTGCCTCGGCGTCGACAAACCCTAAATGATAAAAGCTTAGCTTTTAGGATGCCTCGGTGTCGACAAACCCTAAATGATGAGACCATGATCTTGTTCCTTGACAATAACCAACTTTTTGACCAAACTGTTTTCCTATTTAGAGCGAAACATGGCCAACAACGATGAGGCCGGTGGTTCGGGCGGCAAGCAATTCTGGGAGCTGTCCCAGGAGATGGAGGAACAACCGCTATGAGGACGCCGCGGAAGACACCGATCCTGATTACACAACCCCTAGTGGCGTCGGGGATGACACCACTGATGGTGCCGCCGAGGATGCCACCACTGATGATGGCGGCGCACACACAGATGGCAGCCAACCGAAGAAGCAAAGGAAGGACCGGCGCCCGAATGCGCTCCGCACCCTCAAGGAGGAATTCACTCAAGTGGACTCCGACAGGAATCCAACGGATCCCAAACATATAGTCAAGGGGTACTCGGTTTAGCTCGGGTGCATTCTCCGGAGCACCGTCTCGATCAACACCGAGAACCTTAGGCATAAGGACCGAGGGAATTTGTGCAACCTCCTCTTCATGAAGCTGCACGAACGATACAAGTTCCCCGCCGAATTTGAAAACACACGCCTCTCAGGGAATAAAGTGAACAATGCCGCCCTCACGAAGATGAGCACGGCCCTGTCTACTTGGAGAAGCGCGGTGAAGAGAATGATTGATAAAGGTGATAGTTATGAGAAGATCAAGGCGAAATATCCTTTGATGAGCGAAGATGACTACAAGGAGTTCAAGATAAAGTGTGAGAGCAGTGCAACCTCCGAATCAAGTCAGTGGGGGAAAGAAATGTGGGAGTTGAACTTAGGGGAACACAAACTCGGTCCCAGCGGTTACAGAGTGGCGGAGCCTATATGGGACAAGGAGGACGCGGAGCATGCCGAGCAAGGCCTACCGCCCCGCTTCAAGAAATACAGCGGTAACAAGCAGACCAGGAACTATGTCAGGGCCCGGTACAAGGAGGACCTGATAACAAAGGAGCTTACCACGGATCCGAAGACCAGGGCGCTTGAGCTTGTTCTGGTAAGGAATACACCCCCACGTAATTAGCTCTGTATGGTTGCACTCTAATTAATCCCTAATATTTCTAAATGGTTCACGTTCCTTTCGCGGGAAACTGAAAGCAGTAGTGTGGGGTCGTCTCAGAGCTCCCCTTTCGACACCCCTTTAAATAGGGCATTGAACGTAATGAAAAGCAAGGATAAGCTCACTAAGCCGACGTCAGCTGGTCGTGTGGCCGGCAAAGGCTTGTCCACAAAATGGGGGTCATACTATACCGCTGGTGTGCGGAAGGAGAAAAAGGCCAGCTCGGAAAGCCAGACGCGCGAGGTTGAAGCACTCAAGGCACAAGT
>NW_025226513.1:0-13678 GCF_018294505.1 Triticum aestivum | reverse complement strand
GCGCCGATTCTGGAGCTTGTCCAAGAGCAAGTGGAACAACAACTGGGAACGAAGCTCAACGCCATGGTGCCTACGTTGATTCATGGGCTGACGACGTGGATTGCGGGCGGCCAACAGGGGCCTCCCCCGGTTCCCAGCTTCATCGCCAACAACTCGCACAGCGCGCAGGCGGCGCCATTGGTGTCTCCGGTGGCGCCATTGGTGTCTCCGGTGGCGGCGCCATTGGTGTCTCCGACGGAGGCGGTATTCGTGTCTCCGGCACCGGCACGGGCATTGGAGCTTAATGCACCCGGGTGTACACCGGCCGACACCTCACCAGCAAGCGCCCCCTCCGTCAGTTGCACGCTCGCCGTTGGCGGTGCCTCGACATCACGGTAACTAAGCCTCTCGGCCGATGACTTCATCTCCTTGCCTTTGACTGGGCATCCCTGACGCCCTGTACATGTTTTCGCAGGGCACCGCCGACGTTCCTTGCACTCTTCTGCACTTCGTGGGCGCCGAGTTGGTCGATGTCGCCAAGGGCAGAATCGTTCAACCGGGCAACCGCATGTTCCACGGTAATCCGATGCCACCCACAGCGTATAGGGTTGAAGTGGTTCGGGTGCTGCCAGGCTGCGACGAGCTGTTACCTCCGGTTCGACCCGCTGGGGCCGACGAAGAAGATGAGATGACCCTCAGCGCCTACGTAAACTAGCCGCTGCTTTGGCCGAAGAGCTAGATTCGTTTGGGGGCGGGGGACACCATCCCACAGACAAGACCGCCAGTCGTGCCGACGCCAAGCCATGGCAAGAACGCCGCAACGCTTCCGGACCTGCCAGACATCCCTATGTCGGACATCCCTATGGCACAGGATCCGGACAGCCCTATGGCACAGGATCCGGACGACGACGACAACGACGACGGTACATTTACCAAAGTCGATAAGTACTTTGCCCAACATGGGTACGCTGACGAGTTCTGCGGGCCTCTTTCAAAAGAACCCAACCAAGACAACCGCAATCTAGCTGGTACGGCGGAGAAATCCAATTGCAATAGGCGTCGTCTGGCATTCAGTTCTCAGGAGACGCCTCGAGCTCCCACCTTTACCGAGCCTCAGATAGCTGAGGTGCGAAATATTATCAGCCCCAACACGCTTAGGAAGGCGGTCTGTGAGCAGAACTCGGTCCCATTACAGGAGATCAAGAAGAAGGGACGGAAACGAAAGACTAACAAGGGCGCCGGTGCAAGCCAGCCGGCACCGAGTTCGATCCGTGCTCAGGACGGGCCACCTTCACCTAAGGATATATCAAGGAGGGTGCATGTGGCGGGTAGGGCGATGCTACCGCCAAATATGCTGAATGCTGCAACCGGTGCTATGCGGAGTCTGCACGACAGTGTTCTTTCTTTGGAGAAGCGGCGTCTCAGAGAGAAGGATGTGGCAGACCCGGTTTTCGTGGCCAAGGTGCCAGAGGGCAAGGGCTTTGTGGATGGCGACATCGGGGGTACGATCGTCCTGCGGTTTGATGACATCTTTGCTATGCTTAACCTTCATCCGCTTCACTACAGCTTCGTTCGGCTGTTTTCGCTGAGTATGGAGATGCGGATCATTAGAGACAAGACCCCTGACATCGTGATAGTGGACCCCTTCTACATGCGTGTCAAGCATTTGAGCAGCGCTAGGGACCGCCAAGTTGCGAGTTCACACCTCGAAGGCGTCATTCTGGCAAACCCAGATAAGGATAACTTCCTTGTGGCTTACTTTCCCGAGTAAGTCATCCCTTAACCGCCCCGTAACATATGATTTCTTAGATTTCGATCGTTCTTTTTTTTCTCTAACATTCCGTGTTCTGTGCAGTGACACACATTGCACACTCATCCTCTTAAGCCCGAAATATTCCATGGCCACGTATTTCGACCCGTACCGTAACTCCAAGATAGACTACACAAATGTCAAGAAAGTTCTTGATTATGTTCTCCCCTGCTACGCCAAATCTGGAGGCACCTTCACCAGGGCAGTTCGTAAGTACGGCAAGCACACCTTCTCATACAATACGAAGTTCTGCTGCGTCAAGCAGCCGCCTGGCGGTCAGAAGGATGCCTACTACGCCCTCCATCACATGCGGGCGATCGTAAGGGACCATCATCACCTTCTGCTACCAGATAATCTCAAAGATTGGGCCGCGAGCTTGTCGGCAATCTAGGACGCGGACCTTAGACAAGAATTCTTTCGCATCCAGTCAGAGTTTGCGGACATCATCCATCAAGATGTCCTTCATACCTCGGGGTAGTTCTTCCTCAGATATCAACCGTCCAACAGTGAGATAGATGGAACGCTACAAATGCAGGGTGACAACGACCGTGATTTCATGACCATCACGACAGACGACGACTTCATCCACGCTCCTGTCCGATGAGTCGAGTCGAAAGTAGTGATGTGTAGTTCTGAAACATTGATTGGCTCATGTTGTAATTAAACTTTAGTGAATTTGTATGTCTCTTTGGTTTGGACAGTCGTTCAACTTAGATGTAATCAATGCTATTTATTAGTAGGACCATGAATCGTGCTATTAATGTCTTGCTTTTCTCTTCCGATCCTTTTGTTGCATACTTACATATTGCTTGTGTATTGTTTGTTGTTTGGCTTGTGCATAGAGATGCCATCGTATGTCGTGTACAAGGGTAAGGTTCCCGGAGTCTACGACGACTGGGAGGAGTGTCGGAGACAGGTTGACCGTTTCAGCGGTAACAGTTACAAAGGGTACACCACTAGGGCGGAGGCCGAATCTAGATATGCCCACTATCTAGCGGGAGAGAGGAGGGAGCGTTGGAGGAACCGGATGAAGACCAGTTTGATCACGATGATGCTCATCATGATGACCACAACTCTCTTTTATGTGATGGTAGTTTAGATGATCGATATCGACTTGTAATATGAAGACAAACTCGATACTCGAGGTCTTGAGACTTGTAATGTTTTATCTTTGTTCGGTCTTTTGAATTCGGAGACTAATATGATGAATTGTATTCGGAGACTAATCTTCTATTGTATTCGATGAATCTGATGTTGCTGTGTGCTGCTGTCTATATTCTGTCCAATAATATATTTTGTAACCTGTGCAAAAATCAGAAAAGCAAAAAAAAACTAAATATTCATACTAATGGCGCATCAAGGCAGAGTGCGCCATTAGTATGCCAAAGGATACTAATGGCGCATCAAGGCAGAGTGCGCCATTAGTTTGACAAAGCACATGGTTACATATGGCCCCCCGGGAGGCATACTAATGGCGCATGGAGTTACATACTAATGGCGCACTACCAGGTGCGCCATTAGTATACCAGATACTAATGGCGCACCAGTGGTGCGCCATTAGTAAAAAATCCTAATGGCGTGCTACTAATGGCGCACCGGTAGTGCGCCATTAGTAGGCAAAACCGGTGCGCCATTAGTAGGCCTTTTCCTAGTAGTGTACCTAACTATGTAGGCTGACAGGGCGCATTAAATGTAGCGCTCAACGTCGCATCATTGCCTGCCCGGCAAGCCTTGCCGGGCTTACTCTGCCAGCTCCATGCCTGCTTGTTCGACACGTCATAGGACGGGTGTCGTCTGATTGTTTTCTGGTAGAAAGGGGCTGCCATGTGGCGAATGGCTACCACTAAATCACTTCGCGGCTTAACACCGCACTGATCCACGACGCGGGTCATGGAGGGGGCGGTTGATGACGTGTTCCTTGCCATGTGAGCCCCTGCAAGCCATGCCAGGACGCTTCGGTTGCTTCCTTACGGGGTGGCCCTGCCCTTGCCAAGTCCTTTTGCCCGGCAAGGGAGGTTCTTCCCTTGGCGGTACCTGGCCTCTCTGGCTTGATCTTAGTCTCCTCATTCTCCATGCTGGTCCTTTGAAGATCTTGATCTCTTGCACTCTGGCTCGGTTTTAGGCCATGATCTTGTTCCCGTGCCTGTGCAAAGTCAGGGCAACATACCCAGGGTCTGTTGCACCGATAATGCCCCACATATCAGCGAAAGGAAGTAGAAAGGCAAGAGTAACTAGTTACACATAATTATATTTTTGACAAAGAGATACTTCCTCTGTAAAGAAATATAAAAATCATTTATATCACAACTTTATACATAAGAAAAATCAAGGGGAATATATATAACATAATATGGGGGTTCAGCTGAGAATATAATAGTCAGATAGGCTCACGGTTCTAGACTTTGGGCCACAGGCTGGTGGGCCTGCATATTTGGGGGCCCATGTGTTCTACCTCAGCGCATTTCATACTGGAAGCGATCAGTACGACACTAGTTTTAGATGTTGTCGCAAGGCAAATGCAGAAAATAGAATAAAGCACGACATCTATTAGAATTAAATCGAACGACAGTTCCTAACCAGCAATCAGAGTTGCAATTCTATCAACGATATCCTATGTGATAAATAATCCTGTCGTACTACTTATACACACAAGACACTTGTTTCACCATGATATTATTAAATCAAAATCTGCCAGAGGATAGATCAGTTCGGCAGTTGCGTGCTGCTACTGAAGAATTTCAAAGTTGATTTGGACCAGCTCTCCTTGCCGACAAAGTTCAGTTTTGACATCATCCCCTACCGCAAAATTTGATTTAGATTTGAACCTTGACCATCCTGTAGCATCAATCATCATGCGACCATCCTTCATACTTACGGTATATTGAGCAGGTTCATTCACACCAAGGTTGCGCATGGTAAGAGAAACTTGGCCACGGTCGCCCAGATTGTTGAATGACTCCCTTGTTGATCTAGGAATTCTCTGTTTGCAAACAAAAAGACATACACAAACAGTTAGATCAATAGAGTTAATCATGTGAAACAACATGCAAAGAAAAAAGAATGAAGCACTTGGGCGGCCAGTGCTTACCAAGAAGGTGGAGATGTCGGTTTTTGTAAGGACTTTGGTAAATGCAATGCAAGCTATAGCCCAGTCTGTTGCCGGTGCAACTGCTGGTTCTGTTGCCGCTGCACGGGCCGGAGCAGATGCAAGTGCATCTTCAAGTGTTGGCGTAGGTGCCGGAGCCGTTGCTGGTGCCCGTGCCGGTGTGACCAGTAGAGCCGCTGCTGCTACCGCAGATGGTGCTCCTTGTGGAGCTGGTGCTGGTGTCAGGGCAGGTGTAGGTGTCGATGCCCGATCCTCCATAGATCAGCCTGATCTGCTAACGCGGTCAATGCCCAATCCTTGAGTGGATCAGACTGAGTTGCTATCGCTGTTAGTGCTAGAGCAAGTGCCGTCGGAGAAGGATCCAATGCTCGATCCGTTGCTGAAGGTGGTACCGATGTGCGAGACAGTAGTGATCGTGAGGAGGACTAATTTTGGCATGTTTGTTAAACCAAACTGCAGTTCATCATAGGGCTTCAGATTGTACTTTGACAACAGACTGATCCAATTGTGTCCAGTAATATAAGTGACGGACAGTGTCCTTGTTACTGACACGACATAAGAAGTGAAACCTGCAAAAATAATCATCATAGAGCAAACCAAATGGTTTGTTCTGTGATGAATGTCACATGGCAAAACCTGCATCGTAAAATTGCACCAAAAGTAAGAAAACATGACATTAAATCTATAAGATTTAGACAGTAAATAAATAAGATTTACTTGATGTGCACGAGTGAATCCTTACCAGGAAATCACTATGTTCAAGTTGTAAACAGAAGATTGTTCATCCAATTACGCATGGCATGCAGGGCCTCCGCTTACTCCCACAAGATGGACAGTCCAAAGGTCGTGACAAATCATATGGACAGAACATTCATGTGACTAGAAATCCTGGTGGGTGCGATAAACCCTGCAACGCATACAAATATTGGAGTGTAACCATAATTGATAAACCGTCCTCACAAAAAGATGATATGGATAGTTCAAAATATACAGACTGAATTGAGTGGACAGACATTAACATAGACTATTCTCAGGTTTCACCACACAACAAAAGTAGCAGTACTGAACAATACAGGGTTCACACACACAAATCAAGTACTGAACAATAGTACTTAATACAGAAAAGCAAAGTTGCACTAATTCAACTCTGTATACTATTTCTTGCCACCGACCAACGGGATGTATCACGCATAATTGACTAGGCCATGTACTTCGTGAGAGATGTCTACGAGCACCATCACCATCTCGTCAACCTTGGAGAACCTAATAGAGTGGTCTTTCCATTCATAAACATGATGATGAAGACAGTCCGCATCAGATTTGTCGGAAAGCTCTACAAGAACCACACCCTTCATAATCGAGGGCACAACCAGGAAATTGTTGTGGTGATGTACACCCTCGAGGACATGCCTGACAACAATGCTACAGTAAAACACTAGTTCAGGACACGTGGTGACAAGGACACAATAGCTAGATAGTTTAGCATTAGAATTCATCCTCGGGTCTTTCAGTTCACATGGCATGACTTTGAGAACTTCATTTCCACCATTCACCTGGTTCTAATTCAAATAGAAACCAAATATTTTATTACTACCTCTGTTCAGAAATATAAGATGATTTTCGATATTTTACTCCATATAAGACTACATATATGCACAGAAATGAGTGAACAAAGACACTAGAACATGTCTTCAAAGGCATGAGAGTAGAGGGATTACTTGCAATATCCATAACACAAGTTACTGAGGACAATATACTCTCTTAAAAGGTAGCATTGATGTTCATAAAGTAGTTGAAAGTAATCTATAAGAAATCAGTGTCAACCTCTCTCATGTTTTGGTTGAAAGAGGAATTTAGAACTGTCATTTGGCACACAAACATCACATGCAAGATCACCCAGAAAGTTGTAATACTAGTACTAGTATTGCATGTTAGATGAAAAAACACGATCAAGATTGAGAAAAAGATCGCCAAGAAGAGATATTACCTGGACTTGCTTAATGAGGGATCCCAGAGAGGGGGCCTTGGACAGGGCGATGGCCTTGAGCTTGTCTGCGGTAGTCTCGGCGGGGTGCTTCCGCTTCTTCGTTGCCGGTTCTCTAGGGTCCATCAAGAAACTGTCAAATAGAAATAAAAGAGGAGAAACCTTAATCACAGACCCAAAAGAAGAACAGAGAGGGAGTTATAGGATCAGACTCGGGGTTGCAAGACCGGGCCTTGGCCAGAATCAACACCATTTATGTGATCACCTTTCCTTCTTTGGGAGAGAAGAACAATGGTAGAAGCAGGTGGGGGTGTTCTCGAAGAAATGAGGAACAAGATGAGGGAGAAGCGAGTTGGGGTTTTCTTCAAGAGAGGAAGCTGAGGGAGAAGAGTGAAATGATGGTTGCTTCATCCGTCCAACATACTACTGGAAAGGTGAGGGTTTGGTAATTTGATGGCTCATTGTCATTACTGCGGCGCTTCGATCGGGGTAGTCTACCATGCAGTCAATGAAGCGTTCTATAAAGCCATACTCAAAAGATATAAGTGAGTGCATGAAGCATTCTATAAATCAACCGAGGACTATCTCATACCAGCATTGTGCATAAAATAAAAAAGGAAAAATAAACACAAAAAACACTCCAAGATTTACGCATATCATCTAACGGATAAAAATATGGCTGCAAGTAAAATTACCGATGAACATTAGAAGAAAGAGGGGATGCCTTCCGGGGCATCCCCAAGCTTAGTTGCTTGGGAGTCCTTGAATATTACCTTGGGGAGCTTCGGGCATCACCAAGATTAGGCTCTTGCCACTCCTTATTCCTTCAGCCATCGTGATCTCACTCAAATCATGAACACTTCAATCACACAAAACTTAACAAAAACCCTCGTGAGATCTGTTAGTATAATAAAACAAATCACCACTTTAAGTACTTCTGCAAACCCATTCATATTTTGTTTTTGCATTGTATCTACTGTATTATAACTTCTCTATGGCTTATACCAATGATAAAATCGATAGTTTCATCAAAACTAGCAAAATAATGCATCAAAAACAGAATCTGTCTTAAACAGGGCAGTCTGTAGCAATCTGGACATCTAACATACTTCTGTAACTACAAAAATTCTAAAAACTTAGGAGAAAATAAAAAATTTGTATAGAAGTACTGTGCAAAAAGTTCAAAAGCGTTTGACTTTCCAGTAAAAAATGTTAAATTCACGCACTACAGCCAAACTTTCTGTCTTTGCACCGCACAAACCAAACAAGCAATCTAATCATCCTAAAGGCAAATCTTGGAACATTATTTTTATAATACAATGGGTATATACAAGGGGATAATTATTTTTGTTGAAAAGTTTCTGTAATTAAGATTCACAAAGTTTACATGGGCATGAACAAAGTTCAAGGCATGCTCCCATTTTAACAATGCTCGTCTCTCTCACTTTCACTTTATTTTTTCAAAAAGTTTTAGGTTCCCCTCTTTATTTTATGTTTTTAAAATATAAAAGCACTCAATAGAAATAAATGACTCTCTAAAATTTCCGGGTTGTCTCCCTGGCAGCGCTTTCTTTAAAGCCATTAAGCTAGGCATATGGTGCTCAAGTAATGGATCACCCGGATCCCAAGGTATATCATAGCCAATTTTAATTGCAAGTAGGAGCGGCAAGCACATGCATATTATATTTGTCAAAATCATCATATGCAATTGAAGAACATAACCAATCAATATAGTCCTTAATAAGCGCAAACTTCTCCGATATAGTGTAGTTGGGAGAATTCAAAAAGATAATAGCACTATCATGTGTGGGTGCAATAGCAACAATTTCATTCTTACAGAAGGAACTATAGCAAGTTCATCTCCATAAGCATAATTCAAATTGGCATCATGGCCGCAAGCATAGAAAGCATCAAGTTCATCAAAAAGGGATATTTCAAACGAATCCATGGGATCATAGCAATCATCCTTCGATACGCACGAAGGGAAATTAAACAATTTATAAGTTGAAGAGTTACAGTCAGTAGAAGGTGCGCACGGGTAGGTAATCCACTCTTCCTCCTTTTGTTCTTCACTCTCCTCCTCATCTTTTTCATCTAATGAGATCACAGTGTCATCAATTTCTTCTTCCATAGTTTCCTGCAAAATATTAGTCTCTTCTTGGATAGTGGAGTCTTTCTCAATAAACACATCAATATCAGCATTGTATTCATAATTAACATAGCAATATTTAAGTATAGCATAATGTTCTGGTCTGTAAAGAGCAAAATCAAGATTTTCACACTTTTCAAACAAAGATTCAATTTCATAAGCACCCTTAAAAGCAACGAACTCTTCTATTCCTTCCACATCATAGTAATCATAAATACCATTAGCATAATAAGCCAAGGTTTGATTATCATTAAATTTACATGAAAAGGGAAGGTGTGGAGCCTTCATCCTAGAGCAACAAGTATAATCAAATCTCAAGCATAGTTCCCGAGCATACCAATGCAACATAGGAATTTGATCCCATGATAGTTTCCCTTTTTGAGTCAAGTGATAGTCCCTAAAGTATTCACGTTTATCCAACGTGTCTCCCATTATATAATTGAATGGGGTTTTCTCAGGATTATTAAAGTAGTGCATAATATCTTTCACATAATGAGCGGGGTTTTAGAAGGTTCTCCATCTCCATGAGTAGCAAGTACCCCTAATTTTTTGGGTAGTTCGTGTTCCATATCTATAACTAAATATAGATAGCAACTCAAAACAGCAAATAAAATCTACTTAGTGATAAAGCAAACAAGCGCACATCAGATTATTCACCCCTCGCTATTGCTCCCCAGCAATGGCGCCGGAAAAAGGTCTTGATAACCAACAAGTATAGGGATCAGTTGTAGCCTCTTTCGATAAGTAAGAGTGTCAAACCCAATGAGGAGCTAAAGGTAGAACAAATAGTCCATCAAGTTCTATCGACCACCGGTACAACTCTATGCATGCTTAATGTTCGCTTTACCTAGAACAAGTATGAAACTAGAAGTACTTTGTAGTTGTGATAGGATAGATTTGCAAGATAATAAGGAACACGTAAATAAAAGCTAGGGGATGTTTAGATAAAGAAACAACTAACTTAGGTTTAGTAGGGAGCGTTTTGTCATGAGAAAGTTATTTGTCCCTCGGCAATCGATAACTAGACCGGTAATCAATATTGCAATTTTATATGAGGGAGAGGCATAAGCTAACATACTTTCTCTTCTTGGATCATATGCACTTATGATTGGAATTCTAGCAAGCATCCGCAACTACTAACGATCATTAAGGTAAAACCCAACCATAACATTATTAGGTATCTAGTCCTCTTTATTCCCATACGCAATAACCCACTTAGCCGTGTTTGTATTTCTATCACTCACGCAACACAGACAATGAGCAAACCATGAACATATTGCAAACCCTACAGCAGGGATCTCTCATGCTTGCGCGACACGGAGAGCATCATATGATAGAACCAATAATAAAACATGCAACTCAAGCCAATCACAATCATCAATCAACCCATAGGACAAAACGGATCTACTCAAACATCATACGACAGCCATATGTCATTGGGAAATAATATATAGCGTTGAGCACCATGTTTAAGTAGATATTACAGTGGGTAAAAGAGAGGTTCCATCGCTGCCTAGAGGGGGAGAGAGTTGGCGATGACGGCGGTGAAGTTGTTGGTGTAGGTCGCACTAATGATGATGGCCCCGGCGGTGTTCCGACGCTGCCGGGAGAGAGGGGAGAGAGAGCCCCTCCTCCTTCTTATTCCTTGACCTCCCCCCCCTAGATGGGAGAAGGGTTTCCCCTCTGGTCCATGGCCTCCATGGCGGCTGAGGGGCGAGAGCCCCTCCGAGATTGGATCTCTCTCTCTCTATTTCCCTCTGTTTCTGCGCTCCCAGATTCTGGCCTTTCACCGTTTCTTAAATTCCCAGAGATCCGTAACTCCGCTAGGGCTGAAATTTTAACATGATTTTTATCTGGATATTAGCTTTCTTGCGGCGAAATAAGGGCACCAACGGCCTTACGAGGTGACCACAAGGGCCCAGGGTGCGCCCTACCCCCTGGGGCGCGCCCCTTGCCTTGTAGCCCCCTCAGGCATCGTCTCGCGTTGATTCCAATTCCCAAAATTCATATATATTCCAAAAAAACTCTCTGTAAGTTTCTATCCCGATTGGACTCTGTTTGATATGGATTTTCTGCGAAACAAAAAACATGCAATAAATAGGAACTGGCACTGGGCACTGGGTCAATATGTTAGTTCCAAAATAGTATAAAGAGTTGCCAAAAGTATATGAAAGTTGTAGAATAATGGCATGAAATAATAAAAAATTATAGATACGAAGGAGACGTGTTAGGCCTCACCGTCGTCCAACGCCTTGGCGCTCTCAGCATGGCGTGGTCAATATGGTCAAGGGACGACTTCCATCGGAAGAGGCCTGTACATGGAGACGCTGACAGCTGGGTCCACGGCCGCATCAAGGAAGTGGCTCCTTATTACACGTAAAATAATTATTCCTTCACATGACAGCAGGGACTCACTAGAAGGGACTTTGTATTTTGCGAGAAAAATGTTTCCCCCCAATAGCTTGGACCCACCAGCTACATCTTCGCACGCAAGGAAGTGCGTCCATATTACGGGCAAAAAAATGATTCTCCCCCTTACAGCTGGGACCCACCAGTTATATCTTCACACGCAACGAAGTGCCTCCTTATACTCCCTGATAGCTGGGACCCACCCGATTGACCCATACGTCGAGTTGTCTGTCTAGTCGCGAATGTGTACGTACATACTGGTCAATCGGTCTCTCAGCAACGATGAACCATGGCCGAGCAAGCAGCGACACATGTAGTAGTAGAGCCCCCGACGTAGTAGTTTAGGCAGTCTCGTCAATACCGTGTACACGTATGTACAGCCAGATGCCAAAAAACGGCCACGTACGTACATACGGGCAGGGACTCGAGTGCGTACTTGCACATACGTACGACCAGGGCTCATGTACATGGAAAGGGAATGGACTGCAGCAACGGCTTCCTATGCATCGAGGGCCAACTGGCTGGGTCAGAATGCAGAAATTGCAGCGTGTTCATCGGAGGCAATGGAATGCGTCAACTTCATTGGGAGCCAACCGGCTTGGACGGAACAGCCAAAACGGGTTCTAGCATACCACAATACGAAGGAAACAGCCTTATGTTCGACTGGCTATGGTCGAAACAGGATACTGTTCATCGGAGGGGTCTGGCATACCGCAAAATGGAGGGAACAGACTTGTGTTAAAGCTCCTACGGTCGAAACATGTTCCTGTTGATCGGGAGGGGTGTGGCATACCGCCACATAGAGGAAACGGACTTGTGTTGGAGCACCTACGGTTGAAATGGTGTCTTGTTCATCGGGAGGGGTGTGGTGTACCGCAAAACGGGGCTCCACGGGCTACTATTCATCCATCGTCTACTGCCTTGCTCCAGTCTCCATAGGATATTGTTCATCCACCATTGACTTCCTCCAGCCTCCACCTGCTACTGTTCATCCACCGTCAACTTCCTCCTACCTCCAACACCTACTGTTCATCCACTAGCTCATGTTCATCCAGCCTCCACCGACTACTGTTCAACCAGCCCTCCACGGGGTCCTGTTCATCCACCCCCACCTCCTTGATTGGGGTCCTGTTCATCCAGCAGCAACGACCTCTACTACCACGGGGTCCTGTTCATCCAACACCCACCGGGAGGAACTGTTCATCCAAGCACCAACAACAGTCACTGTTCATTAGGAGCAGCAGGTTCGATCGGCTTCAGTTATTAGTACAAGCAAAGGAATCGCTCAGGGTTCAGTTAACAGCCAAGGGATCGATCGCTCGGGTTCAGTAACATAGCTAGTGCAATTGCTCGGGTTAAGTTTGAGCTCAACACCTCACACACACGTGTGTACGTGTTTGAGAGAAACGCGCAAACCTCCGTGCATCGCTCGGACCCGACCACCCACCGTAACCGGGAACTCCCTAATATTTTCCTTGCTCTCGCTTATACCATGATTTTTCCGTCATGGACGGCCCAAAGAGTGTCACGAAGGTGCTTCCCCGTCCAGACCAGGATGAAAAGCCCATGTCCTGTCATGATTTTTTGTCATAGAGGTAGGAGTCCACCACATCTATGATGATACGTGCTTTTGTCACAATTATCATCATAGAAGTGTCATAAGCATGACAGAAAAAATTTCAGTCTGCCCAAAATGTCACGGATGTGTTTTTTTGTAGCGGTTGTTGCCAACATCGTGACCGTGCAAGATGTCACCATCCTCCCTACTTTTTAACCCACACTATCCATAGTTCCGCGGGATGGAAACCTGACTCTCCTCTACGTCTTTCATTCGGAAATATCTTTTGCACTTGGCTTCATACATAATTCACGAGCTAATTTTCTTAACATGTTTCATTCCCGTACTAGATGCAACATTATTTTTCGTTGCTCTGAACCCCTTCATCACCTGTTTTAGGCGTAAACTGGATGCCTAGCTGATTGAAACCTGTTGAACCTCCTTATATCACTCTCGATATGTTTCTAGATGCTTCTAAACCTCCTTCCCTGAGATAATTACCGAATGCCAATCCTTCCAGACTTCTGTCTCCATAATTTTTCCCTCTTGTCCTATTCGTAAGTACGATGAAGATTTGGAAGAAAGTATGATGACTTCATCATAATGCCCTGATGTAGCAAATTAAGGACATCAACAAAAAGGATCTACTACTTCAGGAAGAGCAACAAAGACCAAGAAGACTC
>NW_025226512.1:23894-28896 GCF_018294505.1 Triticum aestivum | reverse complement strand
CACCGCCGTGCTTGGCACCGCCCCCCGGCCATCCTTTAAGCCAGGCCGACCTCTAGATCAGGCGCCAGCAGCTCCTGCGCCCCAGAGACCCCTAAGATAAACACTAAGGTGTCGCTTTCTCGGCGAATAGGCGGACTAGCAGCACCGGGCTTGGTGCTTCCTTTAATTGGGAATAAACTTATCGGGAATTGAAAACCAGGGGTCCGACATACCTCTAGCTATGGTGAAATAGTATATGAGGAAAAACCTTGTGCATCGCGAGTTATTAGGAATGACTAGTATAAGGAAGAAGGTGTAGTAAGAATCGGTCAACTAGTGTCTTCTATGGGATGAATAACGTGCAAGCAGACACATAATATTTGCATGACTAAGGGAAGACAAGTACCAGTTCCGGTTGCCAGTGTTGTGTCCTCCTGATTTCATGGTGATCTTCTTCATTTTACCAGGGGATCCAATGTTCTAGAGGAGGGTGGAGCCTTTGACAAACCCATGGCCAAGTTGTTGAATGTGTTGCGGTGGCCGTCAGTTGGTGGAGGGGAAGCAGATCCGAGGCAGCGAAGGATTACATAGCGGGAACAACTCTGGTGCGGTTGACGGCGGCGATGTTGGAGCGGCAGCGGTGAGGCACAGGACGGGAGGGTTGAACTAGCTTGGGTATGGAGCACATCGACGTCCTGGAGGAAGCTCGGCCACGGCTTCAACTACAAGACGTGGGGGGCATTCTGGTGGATGACGATGTTGGGGTATCGGCTCCGGCAAGATGGAGGAGGGCGGCGGTTGATGGGTGGGATGGGGTGGTGGACGAAGGACGGTTCGGTTTCACGACGGGTGGCAAGGTTCTTTTGGCGCCCACGGATTATGAATGCGGAATCGAACGGGGGGCATTGGGATCTAAGGGGGAACCATTTTTCGTTCTAGGATGTGCTGGTTTGAAATTTGGGTAAATTCAAACTCCCCCCCCCCCTTCTTAAATTTTGGATCTACTACAGGTCGAGTTGTAGGACGGTAATCCCAGGTGTCCCAAATAGTGGGCGGGAGTGCTACTTCTTGAGCTTGCGTTGGTTTTTCCCTTAAAGAGGAAAGGGTGATGCAGCACAGTAGAGATAAGTATTTCCCTCAGTTAACAACCAAGGTATGAATCCAGTAGGAGAAACGCGCAAGTCCCCACTAGATGTACCTACAAAAATTATCAAATGCTTGCACATAACACGATAAAGGGGTTGTCAATCCCTTCACGGTCACTTGCAAAGGTGAGATCTGATAGAGATAGATAAACTAAACAAAAGATGAAATATAGTAGATTGGAATTAATATGATGGAAAATAGACCTATTGCCATAGGTTTCACTAGAGGCTTCTCTCGTGAAGGTAAATAATACAGTGGGTGAACAAATTACTACGGAGCAATTGATAGGAAAGCGCAAAGTTATGACGATATCCAGGGCAATGATTATGCAATATAGGCATCACGTTCGTATCAAGTAGACCGACTCCTGCCTGCATCTACCACTATTACTTCACACATCGACCGCTATCCAGCATGCATCTAGAGTATTAAGTTCAAAAAATGGAGTAACGCCTTAGGCAATATGATGAAAACCCCATTTTATCCTTGATGGCAACAATTCAATACATGTCTCGCTACCCCTACTTTGTCACTAGGTGAAATCATGCAAGATTGAACCCAAAGCTAAGCACCTCTACCATTGCAAGAAAAACCAATCTAGTTGGCCAAACTAAACCGAGAAATACAAAGATGTCAAATCATGCATATAAGAATTCAAAGAAGATTCAAATAATATTCATAGATAAGCTGATCATAAATCTGTAATTCATTGGATCTCGACAAACACACCGGAAATGAAGATTACATCGGATAGATATGCAAGAACATCAAGGAGAACGGTGTATTGAGAATCAAAGGGAGATAAGAAGCCATCTAGCTACTAGCTATGGACTCGTAGGTCTAAGGTTAACTACTCACGCTTCATCGTAAGGGCAATAGTGTTGATGTAGATGCCCTCCGTGATCAAATCCCCCTCCAGCAGGATGCCGGAAAAGGCCCCAACATTGGATCTCACGGGAACATAAGGTTGCGACGGTGGAAAAGTGTTTCGTGGATTCTTATGAGGGTTTTGGGATATATGTGAACACATAGGAGGAAGATCTAGGTCAGGGAGTCACCGAGGGGCCCACAAGGTAGGGGCACGGCCCCCTAGGGCTTGCCCTCCACCCTTGTTGCCGCCTTGTGGCTCTTTTGACTTGCACTCCAAATCCCCTGGGTGTCTTCTGGTCCAAGAAAAATCATCATAAAATTTTATTCCATTTGGACTCTGTTTAGTATTCATTTTCTATGAAGCTAAAAAACAAGGAAAATAGAAATTGGCACTGGGGTCTAGGTTAATAGGTTAGTCCCAAGAATAACATAAAATTGCATATTAATGCATATAAAACATCCAAAACATATAATATAATAGCATGGAACAATCAAAAATTATAGATATGTTGGAGTCGTATCAAGCATCCCCAAGCTTAATTCCTGCTCGTCCTCGAGTAGGTAAACAATAAAAAAAAGAAATTTTGATGTGGAATGCTACCTAAGATATTTATCCATGTAATTTTATTCATTGTGCCATGAATGTTTAGATCCATATGACTCAAAACAAAACTTTAATATTGACATAAAAACAATAATACTTGAGCATACTAATAAAGCAATCATGTCTTTTCAAAATACTATGGCTAAAGAAAGCTATCCCTACAAAATCATATGGTCTGGCTATGCTCCATCTCACTACTGCAGGATGATCCAAACGCGACAGTCGACTCAGAGACCCTTCGATGAAACTATGTGCGATGCATCAATCACAAACGGTGATGTAATGAAACCATCAAAAAAGATGCAAAATGTTTGCGATGGCGTCGACATCAAACAAGGTTCATATTAGATTTGCGTGTGCGATGAGTGGCAAATGTTTAATCCAGAAGAACTATTTGCGATGATGAAGAACAACAGGAATGGGCAGACAGATGAGGGTGTGTGCGATATACGGCATACAATTCACTAGGATGAACTGTTTGTGATTAGGCAACACAATGGAAACAGTTCAACTGAACAACATGTGTGTGATACGCAGAAAACAGGTCCGTCATCAGAAATGTGAGCGAAGACCTATAATAACGCAGATGATTGCAGCTAATAAGCCATGTGAATTGCTTTGTCTACAAAGGAATAACATGTATATATATAACTGAAATAAACATCCAATTACATGAATGACTATACATATCATTCGCACACACCTCAATAAACAATTGCATGCATTCTAAAGTAGGAGAAATGATCATCTAGTCATGTACTTCTTGTGACGCTCCCGCCACTGCTTCGTGGCTCAATCCCTCGTTTGGGGCATGAAGAACATACATCATCATGTCAACGATCCGCCTGTACATCTCGTAGCTTGTGTACGCGTCCTTGGCCGTGTACTTGACGTATTGTTCATCCAGTCTCTCATCCCGAACATTGTGCCAGGCATTTTTGTCCTTCTTGCTCTCATCCTTCATCTTTATGTAGTAGGGGTCGAGGATGGCTGAGGCAAGGTCAACCAGGGAGTTCAGTTTATTGTTGTCACTGCCCAAGACCTTGTAGTGGTCCTGGATGTTGACAAGATTCCAACATTTCAAGCCCGAAATCTTGAGAACTTTTAGATTGTTGGTGGTGTCCACCATAGCGAAATTGTAATTGGAGCTGTTGATAAACCTAGAGAAACGCTCGCAAGGCCTTGTGGCCAGGTGGTAGAGGTAGATGAGGACGTCATGTCGCACGCACAACTGGGAGACTACAACCTTCTTATCATGCCCGACACGATCGAAGGTGTACTCGAGGATGAAGCCGAGCACTTGGTACTTGTCCTCGGCAAGTAACTGCTCCGTAGTTTGGACGGAGCTCTCCACCGACACCGGTTCATTCGTGTACACCACTAAGAGGGCCTTCCCCCTCACATGGGTATCTACTATGTGATGCATGGTGAACTGTCCGCCATTGTCATCGTCGGCCGCTGGGAGCGCCATTGGATCCACGGGGATCGCCATTGGAGCCGCTGGATATCCTCTCTGTATGTGTCGTCATGGGTGTGCTTATTGTGTCGTGTGATGCGAGATGTGAAGGCAAATGGCCGCAGGAATAAATGGTGGTCGGGCGGCCTGGATTCTCGACACGTCTGCATGGTAGTTTTTGCAGCGGGCAACTGCATTGTCGTACCGCGCCCGGCGCAACCGCATCACATGAACGGGTGTGATTGTGCATCGGCCCCAAACACTAGCAGCACGCATGGATGGACGAGGGAAGAGCACCCGGAGGGACGTGAGAGAAGAGCGCGGGACGCGAGTAGAGCGCACCGCGGCTACCTCAACCGCAAGTAACCACACACATAGAGCAGATGAATACGCAGGAAATGGTTGCCTACAAGCCGGCCGGCACTTGCGTCGCTGCGTAGAGAGCGGCCATGTGCTAGTCTATAGTCCCCTTTATATTCTATGACATACTTTGTCCTCAAATTTAACCAACAAAATGTTAATGCATGTTATAAGAATTATATAATTGGAAACTATGTTCAAATATGAATCCAACTATATAATCTTTGGCGACCTGCATTCGTATTTTATCACTTAAATCCTACTTATAAACCAGGACGGGGGTATAGTAGGTAATTAAATCAAAAACGGTTTTTTATTAACCGTGTGTGTATGTGGCCTTTCGTCCTCCTCTCGCATGTCTTATCACCTCACTGCCGGAGTAGGCTTACATAGCAAGCTTGCGCAGCGCGTGGGGGCGTCCTTTTGGCCAAACGGTGGTGCCAATGAATCGTCAGTGAGCCCGTTCCTGTGCAACCTCGCAGGTTCCCGCACAAGCTTCCTCCCCGACTCGGTGAAATTCCCCAAAATCCCAATGCTTACCGGCCTGCTATATAAACCCTCACGGCCGGCGAGTCCTGCGTCGAATT
>NW_025226512.1:21944-23228 GCF_018294505.1 Triticum aestivum | reverse complement strand
CAAGTTCAACCCATTTTTTATTTTTATTCTATTTATTTTATCCTCAAAACAATTTCTGTCATTTATTTTGAACCTTGGTGATTTACAAAGGAACAACCAGAACCCTTTTGAGTTTTGGTCCCAAACAAACTCCTCTGACTAGTCCTTAGTACCCTCAACCTAGATCCATCAAGATCCACTTGTCCACAGTTCAAATTTTTCAAATTTTGCTTGCTGCAAGTTTGAACCAGATTTGCCATTTTTGATGAAATTCATTATTTTTCTCCTCAAAAATTCTGAGATAAATCAGGCAGCCCCCAGATGCATTGAGAGGTCACCTCACCAAAGATCAACTCCAGAAGAAATTTCCTCAAGCCAAAAACATTTCATCAAACACCTGGCGTGCACTGTTTCTGTCAAAATTCAGAAAAGTTCAGGTTTCAGTGTTCAGTTTCAGTCGACGGTGTCGTTTTCGTCAGAACCCGTCGACAATCTCGCTAGTAGCCACCTTGGATCGTTGCTCACTGCTCCCCCTTCTTATCCAGTGCGCCGCACGGTCGTTTGGACAGGCGCAAGTGTTGGCGGCGACGTGGCACCTCATCGCCAGCGTCTTCTGCGGTGGCAGAACCACCCGTGGTGGCCAGCAGGGGCCGGCCCTGCCTTTCGGCGCCGTCCAGCACCGCCCAAGCCACCAAAAACCTCCACGTGGTTGTCCGCTTGCCTATGCACGCTGCAGGACTGTCGCCATGGCCTGAGAAGCACAGGGCGCGCTCCCTGCCGCCGACATTCCCGCAATGCCGTTCCGTCAGGAACTTGGAGTATCACCCAAGTTTTGCCAAGCTTAGCCTCGGGATGGAACCAATGGACCAATCCGCAGCCGCCTAGCCACCTAAGCCACCTGCCCTACCACTGCCTCGCCGTAATCACTCGCCGGAGATATCACGTTCTCGGCAACCGCCTCGGGCCAGCTATAAATAGCGCCCTGAGCTCGCCTTCGACCAGGCATTACCCCTCCACCTCACCAGAGCCATGCCCAGCCACTAGGAAGACCTCGGGGAGGCCTTCTTCCCCGACTCCGGCCACCCTGATCCGCTTCGGGCTCTGGCACGATCCTCTCTGGTGAGAGCACCTCCGCCTCCCAAGCCACGTCAGCAACCTTCTAGTGCACCCACTCTTCTGACCCTAGCCTCAATTTGGGGCCTGCAGCTCTCCTCGGCAAGATCCACCACCACCCGAACCGCTGTCCTCCGGAGTGAAGGCCGCCGTCGACGTGGTGCTTGCCGACGACCAACTCCACCATCCACA